>NC_073258.2:35492651-35795681 GCF_029289425.2 Pan paniscus | reverse complement strand
CCCTTTCCCCTTCCCCCACTCTCTTTATAGCTTTTGTTTGGGTTCCCAATGCCTGGGACACCACAGAGCCTCCTCACCAGTCCTGCCACTTCCTGTCTGCTCCCGTCCTAGACACTGCTGCTGACCAATTAAGCTTCCTAAAAATGGGCAGTTCCAATGATATTACTCCTTAGCTCAGAAATCTTCATCAGCACCCCACAGCTGATCAGAGTATGTACTATCTCCTTCCCTGTCATTCAAGGCCTTAGTCTCCGGATCAATACACCTTTCCAATTCCCTTAACTCCTCCATGGGTGTCAGCACCCCAGGCAATCTGAACTCATTTTTCAAGCACACTTGGTACTTTTCACCTCCATTCTTTTGCTCATGCTGCCCTCTCTTTCTGGAATACACACACCTTCTTCTCCCTCTGCTGAAATCTTCACGTGTCATACAGTTAAGAACACAGGTTCAAAGTCAGACAGATCTAGATTAATATCCCGGCCACCTAAGCACTTGTTCTGTGATGCCGAGCAGGTTATTTCATTTTTCTGAGCCTCAGTTTCCTTTCCTATGGTTTAGATCTGAGTAAACACTGCCCCAATGAGAACAGAAAGTGAGAAAATCTAGGTGAAGTAACTCGCATAGCAGCTGCCGCAAGGGAGGGTATTCAAAGAGACAGCTATTATTTTTAACATCCTTCCTCTGCTCACTCTTTCCAGATGCCCCTTCGAAGCAAACCCTCCCTCTGCTGACCCCCTAACACACACTGCCTTTTACAGCACTTTCCTATGTTGTGTGCCACTGCACCTGCATTAAGTCTCCCTGCTCCTTAAGGGCAGGAGCCAGGTCTCGCCCACTTCCATACATCCTCCAGCACTAAGCGACTTCATGTAGAACTTTATAAATGTTTGTTGAATCAAATTATCTTTAATTCCCCTGGCATACAAAAATAATCTCAGCTATAGTGATTTTCATAGCTGTTCACTAGATTATGCTGAGGAAGAAGGGTGGGTAGGACTTGGGGGCAAAGTAATATCATTACCATCCTTCCAGTATCTAAAACATATCCCTTATTGCTTGAAACAACACAGAAACATAGTTGATTGATTTAAGAACCTTCCAGAATACAAATATGTTTAGCTCTGAGACCATTAACATGATTTTGGGGAATCATTTTGATTTTCAGGAAACATTTAATGGCATTAAAAAGACTGAATAAAAAGACCATCCCCTTACGGTCAGCTTGCAGAAGGACAACGTGATGCAGGGTCAAGGCCATCCTTTGGGAATCAATGGTGCTCAGGATCTTGGCAGCTGCGGTCCCCAACAAAGGCTTCCCGTTGTACAGGGTATAGTAAGTCAGCTCCGCTGGGTCCTTCGGGCCTGGGACACGCTGCATCTTCACCATCTTTTGGAAAAAGAGAGGCCGAGTGTTTGCAGGGCATTTTGCATGGACCCTGCAATCACCCAGGTGATCAGCAGATGTTCCTCTCCTGACTGCTGAAGACTTCTGTGGCTAGACGCCAACCTTCGCATACCTCCCTATATCCAGCCCTCAAGAAGCCTGCTCTCGCTGGAGCAGGAGACTGGGAGGAGAAAAAAGGTTTGAAAAATACGAACATCTGGAAAGTACAGTTTGCGGTTGGAGAAGAAAACACAGGATAGTGATGTCTCCCAGCATCCACAGAACTCTGGCCTCATTTGAAAATAGGCCTCTGCATTTAATTCAGGGCATGTTAGGTTATTCTCAAACATGACTGTTAAATTCAAATGTCTGTAATTGCCAGAGAGGGAGAAAAATTAACTTATATGTCTGCAATTCAAAAGATCTCTGATAAAAACACTACTTGGAAACCCAATGTTCTTTTTCTAAAATAACGGTTTTGCTTTTTTTTTTTTACCTAAAAGTTATACATATTCACTATAGGAAAATTTGAAAATATGGAAAAACATCAAGAAATAAAATAAAAACAATCTGTAATCCTTCTATCACAAGCTAATTACTGTTGCCATTATAGAGTATTTGCTTCCATTCTTCGTTTTTGCCCACACAACCCTTTTCCTTATTAGTTTACAAAATTATTTGTCATAGTCTATATACAATATTTTGCAATTTTTACTTGCATCTTTAAAGGACCTTAAATATAACAAAAGCATAAACGTTTATTTTTACATGGCATTCTGATGCATACCTCATAAACTTATTTAAACAATCCTTTATTAAGCATTTAGACTGTTACTAATTTTTTACTACTGTAATTAACAATTGATAATCATAAATACTAAAACTTAAGTTTTAATACCTACATAGTGTTCTACAGTACGCATGCCTGGTAAATCAAACTAACCCTTGATTATCGAACATTTGGTTATCAACTTTTTGCAGTTATAATGGACAAATCATAAATAGTATAGTATTTTCCAAAGTTTATATTACAGATTATGAGTTTCACAGGATATTAAAAGACTTTACAAAAATGTTTATAGCAACATTGTTTATAACAGTAAAAAGACTAAAAATTCAAAAGTTGTTAATAATTGGTTGGATAATGAGCTACTGTATACTCACATGATGACATACTATAGTATAGTGGTGAAAATGAATAAACTATGGCTATTTGTATCATTATGGATGAATACAAAAGCCTGATGTTGAGCAAAAGGAACAAATCACAAAATATAAAGTTAAAAGTTAAGCAAAACTACATAATATACTATTTAGAGATACAGGCGTGGATGGTAAAATCTATACAAAAAATATGGGAACGATTTAATACAAAATTCAGATTCACTCTAAACTCTGAAGAGGGAAGAAGGGAGTACAATCAGAGAAGACATATAAAAGGCTATTGGGATAAGGTAAGGGTAATGTTCTTACCCTTCAGGTTGTGGATTCTTTTTATTAGTGTCCTTTAAACTCTGCATCTTTCTTATACTGTTTTGTGTATATGCTATACATAACAATTAAAAAAGATATTATTACAACCCAATAGAAAATGGGCAAAAGAGCTGATCAGACACTTCACAAAGGAAGATGTCTGAATAACCAATTAGCACATAAAAATGCTCAATGGGGAAATTCAAATTGAAACCACAAGAGACCACTCTATACCCACCAGAATGGCTAAAGTAACAACTGACAACACCAAGTGTTGATGAGGAAGTGAAGCAACTGGAACACCTGTCTGTTTGGTGGGAGTGCAAATGGTGCAACCACTTTGAAGAAAGGTCTGGCAGTTTCCTATAGAACTAATGTACACCAACCCTATGAACCAGCAATTCCAGCCTATATAACTAAGATGAGTGAAAGCCATGTGGTCACCAAAGGACTTGTGGAAGAATGTTCACAGCAGCCTTGCTTAATAGCTACAAACTGGAAAAGCCCAGGTGTACATCAACAGAAGAATGGATAAACAAACTGTAGTATATTCATATAAGAGAATATTATTCAGCAAAAAAAATTGAATAAACTACTGAATAACACAACAACATGGATGAATGTCACAATACACTGTGTCAAAAAAGCTTTATACAAAAGAGTATGTACTGTAGGATTCGATTTATATGAAATGCTAGAATGTCAAAATCAATCTATGATTTAGAAGTATATGAAAATATATGTTAAGAAAACCTTATGGAAGTGTTTGGAAATGATATATGTAATCAAATATAAAATAGTAACAGTATAATGTCAATTGTAGAACCTAGATAGTGATATGGGTGTTGACTATAATTTTATCAACTTTTCTACAAGTTTGAAAATGTTGGCCAGGCACAGTGGCTCATGTCTGTAATCCCAGCACTTTCAGAGGCCAAGGTGGGTAGATCACTTGAAGTCAGGAGTTCAAGACCACCCTGACTAACATAGCAAAACTCCATCTCTACTAAAAATACAAAAATTAGCTGGGCGTGGTGGCACACACCTGTACTCCCAGCTACTCAGGAGGCTGAGGCAGGAGAATCACTTGAACCTGGGAGGCGGAGGTTGCAGTGAGCTGAGCTCACACCACTGCACTCCAGCCTGGGCGACAGAGCGAGACTTTATCTCAAAAAAAAAAAGTTCATAATAAAATGTTGGGACTATATAGATATTACTTAAAAACAAGGGCTTTTTGACGTTTAAACTTGGAAACCAGTATGTTGAAGAAAATTAAGGAGGTGCCTTTACTTCAGGTCTTTTCAGAGCTTTGGTATGCAAATAGGCTTTGGGACTCTTCAAGAAGGGGCTTTAGGATGCAGCCTTGCCCAGACCGATTTGGCCAGAGAGCCCCTTTTCAAAAGAACACTTGATAAGATCATGATATAGTATGAATACATGTCCTCTCCAAATCTCATGTTGAATTGTGTAATTCCAGTGTTGGAGGTGGGTGCCGGTGGGAGGTATTTGGGTCATGGAGGCAGCTCCCTCATGGCTTGGTGCTGTCCTCGCAGTAGTGAATGAGTTCTTGTGAGATCTGGTTGTTTAATGTGCGTGGAGCCTCCCCCCACCCTCTTTCTTGCTTCTACTCCTGCCATGTGAGACCTGTTCCGCCTTCATCTTCTGCCATGCTTGAAGCTTCCTTAGGCCTTTCCAGAAGCAGATGCTAACACTATGCTTCCTGTACAGCCTGCAGAACCATGAGCCAGTTAAACCTCTTTTCTTATAAAGTACTCAGTCTCAGATATTTCTTTATAGCAATGCAAGAACGGCCTAATCACTTTCTAGACACTCTCTGGAAAACACTATCCTCACTCTTTTGTCTTTGTGTTCACCTGTGTGTCCTTGTCCTCAAGATGAATTTCTTTTATTTTCTTTTCTCTTTTGAGACAGTCTTGCTCTGTCACCACAGAGTCTCGCTCTGTCACCAGGCTGGAGTGCAAGGGTGCGATCTCAGCTAACTGCAACCTCCACCTCCTGGGTTCAAGCAATTCTCCTGCTTCAGCCTCCCGAGTAGCTGGGAGTACAGGCGTGCACCACCATGCCCAGCTAATTTTTGTATTTTTAGTAGAGACGGAGTTTCACCATGTTAGCCAGAATGGTCTCCAACTCTTGACCTTGTGATCCACCTGCCTTGGCCTCCCAAAGTGCTGGGATTACAGGCGTGAGCCACTGTGCCTGGTCGAGATGAATTTCTAGGAGTCAGTTTGTGATCATCTAAGAGTTTCTTGTCTAAATTCCTCCAGAAAAATCATACCCAGTTGCTCTGTTTGAAAGTGCCCTTTTCGCTCCACACTCATCAATACTGGATCGTAGTATTTTACTAATCTTCGGTAGGTGAAAATGGCATCTTGTGGTAGTTAAAACTTGCCTTACTTCGATTACAAATTAAGTCAAATATTTAAAAATTTTTAGTGGTCACATGTTTTCTCTTAGGCCTCAATTTTTCAAATATGTCAACTAGAGAAATATCTTTAGATTCTAGACAGTTAAATCTCCATATTCATGAAGGTAGCTCATCTTTTAAAATGATCTAAGCCCAGAAGAAAGGCCTCAGGGTAGAAGGATATTGTAACCCATGTAGAGTGAATTTTATGGGGGAAACTGGGGCATGTTATTACTTTCCCTAGTGGGAAAGGAGGTGGGGAAAGTGTTAGTAGAATCTGGTAGAAGTTGAATGACCATTCAAATATCTAATAGTTTCTCTCAGTTTCAACTTAATAGCAAATTCTTCCTGCCAAGATTTCTTTAAGGGTATGTTACAAGGTGATCTACACCCTCTGTGAATCAGGGATTTGCAGAAATAAACCCCCACCTTCTTCCCTCAGACTTTCCAGGCAGCTAAAGGGGCCAAGTGCACTGAGCTCTTAGAAGAAATGAGAGAAGGCTAGACGTGGTGGCTCACACCTGTAATCCCAGCACTTTGGGAGGCTGAGGTGGGTGGATCATGAGGTCAGGAGTTTGAGACCAGCCTGAACAACATGGTGAAATCCCGTCTCTATTAAAAATACAAAAATTAGCTGGGCATGGCGGCGTGCACCTGTAATCCCAGCTATTTGGGAGGCTGAGGCAGGAGAATTGCTTGGACCTGGGAGGCGGAGGTTGCAGTGTGCCAATATTGTGCCACTGCACTCCAGCCTGGATGACAGAGCAAGACTCCATCTCAAAAAAAAAAAAAAAAAGAGAGAGAGAGAGAAAGAACACCTCTCTGGGCCCTTTGGCAAGCAAAATGTGTTAGGTTTCTTAGGTTTACAAATAACACCAGGGTTGCAGGGTGGCCCCTTCTCCCCCTTTGGCTGATGCAAATCCCAGTTCCATTATCTGAGCACCAGTGACTTTCTTCCTGTCATTTGGAAGAGTGGAAATTATAGAGCTCACATGGAACCTACAAAGGAGAAATCACAAACCTGACATGCAAGCTTAACCACCGCTTTACCTCGTGGTAAGGTCATCTCAGACCACAAAGACTTTTAGAACCAAAGCAACATCCAATAGGACAAAGGGCCAAATTCACCAACTGCGAATGGAGGGACCTAGAGTCTCCATCAGGGGCATGACGATGACTCACGTGGGGAAGTGTGTTCATTAAGATGGGTTGTTTATACTTTCAAGATTGCCTGGAGACAGGATTTGCACACAGACTATGCTAATGGCTACAATTTCCCTTAAAATGCTTACTCTTAGACAGTGTGATACTATGCATGTGTGCTATGGTTCAGTTACACCCCAGATGTGGTCAATCATCAATCAGGGGTTCACATGCCAGGGGTAGTCTGCTCAGTTCCAGGTAGGAAGTCCCCACTCCAGAGGCAGCTACGAGGAGTGCTTCTCTAATTTGACATCATGCTCAACAGAGCTTTGTTAATTAGCACAACAAATGTTAGACATGAGTTCTCAGTGGTGACAGTGCAATTCAAGATAAGCAGACCTGGCTAGAATACACCAGAGAGGCTCCCATTCTTGCAGGAACTGGCTAAAGTTTCTAGAAAGGTTTAGAATCTCTACTCCTGGGGATGGCTACTGCCTTGATTGGGTGCCCTCAGAAGTAGACCCTGAGAAGAGCTGAGTGCTTCTAGTTTATCTGAGAGGTGCAACGAACTGGCAGGAGGGTGAGGAGCTAATACAGGAATGGGAAGGAGCCTACAAGGGATGTGTTATTAAGCCAGTTACTGCAGTCAATGACTAAAGCTTAATTCTGTGGGAAAGCTCTGAAAATGATCTAAAACATACATTTCAGAATTCTCCCAGCCAAGAGAACCAGGGTATTTATAATACTGGTAATTCTCAGGCACTTCCAACCAGCATGGCATGGGCAAAGCAGGTTTTGACATCTCAAAAGTAGCCCTCTGAAAAAGATTCAGAGGCTGGCTGTTGGAACTACAACTGGAATGCACAAAAATGGTAAGGGGATGTGGGCTGGATACAGCTAGTATCTGCTACATTCCTCCAGCCTAAATCTCTACATGGCCAGGTGTCCACTATAAGCTTGGAGGGTTCTGTTTGTTGAAACTGACTACATACAGGTAACAGAATCCTGTCTCTGGAATAATGGTGCATCTACTATTCAGAGGAATGGAGGTGAGAAGGTCTAAAAGGACAGAGAGCTGGGACTTCATTGAGCTTACTGAACAAGCTGATGATGAGTTTGTCCTTGCTTACCAAGAATTTTTTGTTTCAAAAATATCTGCATGAGTACAGATTTTGTACCGAGACTTCCTTGTGTTATAACCTAGTTAGTGACAATGTCAGAAGAGCAGCAAACTCTCACCCTCCTTCATGTTTTTGATGGTTATGACCATCAGTTCCCAAAACCTAACAGCAGCCTTGATAAAATGGCTTAGTCAGTTGGCAGCATGGAGGCTCCTCTGAACACATTGACTTATTTAGTCTCAGGAAGCACATCCGCCCTCTCTACCCCCAGTTATTAGAAAACCCCAGTGGCTCTGTATACACCTACCTGCACAGTGTAGCTTCCCAGGGTGGTGGCCCGTTTAAACCGCCGGCCTTGTTGCTGGGACATCATGAATAGCTGGGCCAGGCGCTGCTCCATGACCCGGGCAAAGCTCTGGTTGTGCAGGCCCACCAGCGAATTGTCCACACCCTGCAGCACTGTGGATGCAGAAGGCAGAGGAGAGGCTCAGAAGGCAGACTTTCTGCTGATTCAGTAAGCACAAGCACCACTGACCCTGCTGCACAGGCCACCAAGGGCCACTGTGTCCTACCTCATGTTAGGGCTTGGCCAACCTTACCTCACTTCACCTTCACGACAGCCCTATGACAATCATTATCCACGTTATAGGTGCTGAAAAGATTAAGTGACCACGTTATAGGTGCTGAAAAGATTAAGTCTGAGGTCACGCAGCTAGCAACCAGCAGAGTCAGGGTCCAAACCCAAGCCAGACTGTGTAACTCCAGAGCCTGGGCTCTTTGCTCTGTGAACTGTGACATTGCTAATGCTGCCGTATTTAACTCAGACTTCACCTAAGATGATGATCTGTGTTGCTAAAAGTCCACATGGGAACACAGCACAGCTGTAGGTATGGCTAACGGGTATTTTTGCTGGTTTCCACTCAAGGTCTGGCTCGGGGCTATTCCTATTTTATTTTGCCTTGTCCACAGCTTGAGCTCCATCCTGCAACTCAATCCCTTATATCTGGGCAGACTACCCTGTTCAGTGTCCTCATCTCTTCCTCCTCTGTGGAGTCCTTTGAATGCCCACCCTAAAGCTACCCAAACCCCTCAGATGCTCTCTCATTCAAGAAGAGGATGGCTGAATGGAAAGAGTGAGCTATCTCTTATGGTACTTGTCAGTTCAGGGACCTCAGGCAAGCCACTGGCCCTCTCTGAGTCCAAGTCCTTCTCTGTAAAAAGGCAATAAGAAAGTGTACATCACAGCCAACATAAGCCCAATGAGCTCTAGGGTTTAAATGAGACAGGATATGTAAAGCAGCTTAGAACACTGCCTGCTGTGAGGAAGGTAAAGGGAACACCCTTCTTCCCCATCCTTTTTCCACTGCTAGGCTTCATCTACAGCCAGGGCATCTGCAGTCAACAGGTAAGGCATGAATGACGGTTTCAGCCATGGCCAGTGCAGGGAGGAGGGTTTTCAGGACCACCAGGGCTGTTCTAGGACTGCTGTGTTCACTTACTATCAGGGCACCTCCCTTTTTCTGTCTACCCCCAAAGTCCAGTCCTTGTTCCACATCCCTTGGGAAACATTCTTCACCCCAAACACACAAAGGCTGCTTCAAACACGGTCATGTTTAAAATTAAAAATGTGAAAAACAAATCTCATTTTCTTAAAGAGACCAAAACTTGAAAGGGCTGGGAAGATAAGATTTTCCATTATTAATAGAGTTTGTTCTACCAGAGCCCATCCAAGGATCATTGATATCATCCACCTACCAGGATATGGAAATAGCTTGGATGTGAAGAATGCATTGCAGTTATGGCATCCAGTACAACAGGGGGCTACAAGCAGCCAACGCTAATCATCACATTCCATATAAGCCCAGATAACCGGCGACAATAGATACAGAGAATGATGTTTAAATAGATCAAGTGAGAAAGAAAACCCACAGCTAGGTCTCTGAAATTACTTCTTTGAAGCCATAAATGCCAAATAATCCCCCTGGAGGGTATAAAAGCAGCTCTCTTTCTAGGGCCCTTGTGAGACACTCCCAGCTCACGCATCAGCCTAATTCCTGCAAATTCATAAAACAAAGAGTTGTGCTGTTCCCACTGTGTCAGGTCCCAGAGGACCCCTGGAATCCCTCATGACACAGCTATCAGATCATGGAAGGGCTGGCCCACCTCTTGTCCCCAGACAGAAAAGCCCATGTACTTGCCGGTTCAAAGACGGCCCCTCTAGCAAAATAACAGATCAAATGACTGAAGTATTACTTCTAAGTTGTCCTCTCCTGACCACTGGCCAAGAGTGAGAGAGGGGTCACAGGACAGTCGAGAGGTGTCATCGGGGATTATTTTATGGGAATCTCGGTGATGCTTCAAAGGCAGACATCAAATAAAGGGAATAGTCAAAAGCCTCCAGGGGACAAAAAAGTTCTGGAAATAGCAGTGGTGGTTATACAATATTGTGGATATACTTGATCCCACTGGATTGCACACTTAAAAATGTTGAAAATGGTAACTTTTATGTTAGGTATATTTTACAATAAAATTGTTTTCTTTTTTCTTTTGAGGCAGGGTTTCCCTCTGTTGCCCAGGCTGGAATGCAGTGGCAGGATCACGACTCTGCAGCCCCGACCTCCTGGGCTCAAGCAAGCCTCCAGCCTCTGCCTCCAAATAGCCTGGGCTACAGGCATGAGCCACCACACTGGCTATTTTTTGTTTTTGTAGAGATGAGGTCTCACTATGTTGCCCACACTGGTCTCAAACTCCCGGGCTCAAGCAATCCTCCCGTCTCAGCCTCCCAAAGTGCTGAGATTACAGGTGTGAGCCAACACACCCAGCCAATAAAAATTTTTTTGAAAAAAAAAAAAAGAAAAAAAGCCTCCACGGAAGTGCCAGAGGCTGTGGGAATCTCTCACAGAGTTACAGGGGATCAACTGGACAATCTCCACAGCTTTGTCACCACTCTTTGCAAAGAGAATGTGTCCTTCTTAGGGGGCAGCTGGGGAAGAGCTGGAGTTGGGGGCAGGGCCCTGAGTTTGCCTCCTGGCTTCCCCTTCCTGAGTAGTCTCAGGCAAGTTGCTGAGTTTCTCTATGCCTCAGTTCCTCATCTGAAAACACAGGGATCATAATCTACTACTGATCGTGTCACTGTTAAGAAAGGATAATTCAATAAAAAATGCTTCTAGCCTGGTACTATCATATATCATAGGGCCCTTGAGGGAACAGCAATAAATGGTAGCTGCTGTTGTTACGATGTGCCCCTTCTTTGCTAAACACATCCTTACCATAGGAAGAAAACACCTGCAAGGCATGGAAATGTGTCCCAGGATGTGGCTCCTCCCCCTTCCCCTGAAAAATGTGGCAGGCTCAGGCTCCCTAGCCCTCTCTGTCCACCTGGAAGGCAGCAGAAAGGGGCATGTACCTCTGTCTCTCACAGAGACACAGAAACCACAGAACCACAGAAGCTCAGACCTGGCGCAGACAACCAGGAAGACACCAGCCCCCTAGTGCATCAGCCAGGGCCCTGGTCCCCCAGCCTTGGCCACCCGTGACTCAGCTTAGAGGAGCTGGGCACGTCCCCAGCTGTGTTCAATGAAGCTTTGTCCAGAAGATTCAATGACTTTCACATCACTGTTCTCTTATTCCTTCTTTATTCACAATCACACTGGGCTCTACAATTCAAGTGATCAGGCCTGGTTCAGCCTTCTGTACTCAGGCTAAATTGTTTTATTTGCGGTTGGATCCTACACATTTAGCACTAAAAGAATCTTAATGCTCAGTTAATACTTCTCCCTCCTCCTACAAAAGGAGAATGTGAAGTCCACATGGCCCGAGTGGCTTGCTCAAGGACACACTAGGTTAGAAAATGGCAGAGCTGAGACCAGAAGAAATTTTTCCATTGCTGGGTCTGGGATATTTTGCCTCTGGTGGGAGAAATAAAGGCAGATGGATAAGCCTGAAATGGGCTGTCCCCTCTGTCTGGCAGCAATATTGAATCTGCACATTTCTATCTTGCCTCACATATACAAACTTCACTGCAGGACCCCTGAGTGGCAGGGTAGCCTCTAGGTTCTCTGTAAAGAGACTTCAGGAGTCACCTTAAGCCAGTGATTTTCCATCAAGAAGGGACCCACCCTCTGAGGCAGGAGAAGTATGTACAGTTTGCAAAAACCTATTTAATATAAGTTTAGTTGGAAAACAGATGAAAACATGTCAGGCTTTTATAATACAAACTATAGAAAAGAGAATTTGCTCCAAATCCTCTTGGCTGTTAGAAATGAGCAGAAGACAGAAAGCCTGTGATGCATGTCTGGGAGTAAAGGCTGAACAAAGCCTCACAGGTCCCTATCCCCTACCCTTTTGGTAAATTATGGGGCAGGTTGGTTGGTGGCTACCCAGGGGTTCAGAAGGTGGTCACAGGTCAAAGGGAAGGCAGGATGATCATCCTAAGACCTGGTTCCAGCCCTTCCCAAGCACTAACCAACTGATCCAGCTAGCCCTAAACACAGTGATGGAAGCCACTGTTTATTCTGAACACCAACAGCAATAACAAATAAGGGTTTCATAAGTGAGTGGGTAGAGGGCTAAGTCTGAGGAGAGTCCTGAAAAAAAGACCTGGAATGGAGCTTTTGATTAAGGTTATGTTACCAAAATAGAGGCACAGTAAGACACAGATAGATTAAGAAAAGATGACACAAGAGGTTGTCAAGGACAGCCTGTGGTGAAGAGTGAATGAGTTATCATTTAATGTAAACCTTAAAGTTAATAGAAGGGAGGAATATCTCCATGTTAAAAAAAAAACACCATTCCTTGTAAAGAAAACATGATTTTGTAAATGTTACATAAGCCACTAGCTCCAAAAATGTGTTGCTGGGTTAGCACTGTTTCTCTCTTGGGCATAAACTCTGGTGGGTTGGTTTTTTTGTTTGCCTTCTTAGCAGGTAAAATGATTTCTGCATACCGATGGCTCCGCAGCAGAGGGAAAGAAATGCAATGTTCTGCAATTTAGAAGAGTTCTTGAGCAGGCTTCCTCCAGCAGGGGTGTACAGTCCTTAGTATTTTAGGCAGCAGCCCATCTGCTGCTTGCTTGGGACTGCAAGTGAGAGAGGGGATGGGAGAGGACAGAGGGGAGGTTTGGGACCAGGCTGCTTACCCAGGCACATCTTCCATGATGTGCAGGATTTTCCTCCACCCTGTTACAGGCTGACGTGTGTCCCCCCCACTTCCAATTCTTTTTTTTTTTTTTTTTTTTTTGAGACACGGTCTCTCTGTTGCCCAGGCTGGAGTGCAGTGGCATGATCTTGACTCACTACAACCTCCGCCTCCTGGTTTCAAGTGATTCTCCTGCCTCAGCCTCCCAAGTAGCTGGGATTACAGGCACCTGCCACCAGGCCAGGCTAATTTTTTTTTGTATTTTTACTAGATATGTTGGTTAGGCTGGTTTTGAACTCCTGACCTCAAGCAATCCACCTGTCTCAGCCTCCCAAAGTTCTGGGATTACAGGGGTGAGCCACTGCACCCGGCCTGTCCCTCCAGATTCCTATTTTGAAGCCCTAACCCCAAGTACCTCAGAATGTGACTGTATTTGGAGACAGGTCCTTTAAAGAGGTAATGAAGTTAGGCCAGGCACAGCGGCTCACACCTGTAATCCCAGTACTTTGGGAGGCCAAGGCGGGCAGATCGGCTGAGGTCAGGAGTTCGAGACCAGCCTGGCCAACATGGTGAAACCCCATCTCTACTAAAAATACAAAAAAATTAGCTGGTTATGGTGGTGCGTGCCTGTAATCCCGGCTACTTGGGAGGCTGAGGCAGGAGAATCGCTTGAACCCGGGAGGTGGAGGTTGCAGTGAACCGAGACCGCGTCATTGCACTCCAGCCTGAGCCACGAGAACGAAACTCTATCTCAAAAAAAAAAAAAAAAAAAAAAGAGGAAATGAAGTTAAAATGAGGTCATACTGGGGAGCCCTAATTCAATATGATGGTGTCCTTATAAGAAGAGATTAGGATACAGACAGACCCAGAGGGAAGGGCATGTGAAGACGCAGGGGGAAGATGACCATCTCTCAACCAAGGAGAGAGGTCTCCGAAGAAGCCAATCCTGTAACACCTTGGCTTTAGACTTCTAGTCTCCAGGATTGAGAGCAGATAAATGTCTGTTGTTGAAGCCACCCAGTCTGTGGCACTTGCTTATAGCAGTGCCAGTAGACTCATATACTTCTCCTCCTGTTCCTCTCCTTCCTGGCTAGGCTGGCCACTTTTCCTCCTACAAACATCTGTTCTTCAGCTCTCAATCCCGAAACTACTGCCTGGCTTTTGAAAAACACAAAGAAGAACTTTTTTGCTGTTCCATAAAGATCCACAGGAAAATGTCAAGGAACAAAAGAGAAAATGCCACCAAAAGAACCCCTTTCTATTTCCACACACTCTCACTGTCAAGACCTGCCAGGATTGGTCTGGGTGCATGTTGTGCCAGAGGAGAGACGCAAGTGCATGCCCAGCCTTCCTCTAACTTTAATTTGGGTTTTGTAGGGCAGTCCAAAAAGGCTTTTCATCTATAAACTGATAACCATTCACTATAAACTGATGCCCTAGACCTTCTTCGGTTAACATTGTAACTTCTGATAGGGTCACTTTTTGCAAAAGAGGACTTGAAAGCTGTTTTGAATTGTTTAGCTAATATTCATCTTCAGTGTGATGTCTTTTCTTATCTCAGCTTACCCCATTCACTTCTGGTCCTGTAGAAGTAACTTCCTGACTTATAAGACAGGAGCAAAGAAAAGTGCCAATCTTATTAATGAATGGTCTACAGTTAAAAAATAAATAAATCTGACAGCATGAAGAGGGGAAATTACAAAATAAGAGATTACCTGTAATTACCCAATAGTCTCTGGTTGTTTCTGATATGTCAAGGTTGGGATATTCCAGTGCTAAAACAAATAAGAAACATACCCAATTACTTTTATAGGTTTGATTTGTTTCGTTTTATTTAGTTAGTTATATTTGAGATGGGATCTTGATATGTTGCCCAGGCTGTTCTTGAACTCCTGAGCTCAAGTGGTCCTTGCACCTAAGCCTCCTGAGTAGCTGGACTATAAGCATGCATTATGGCACCTGGCTTATTTGAAATTTGATTAAGGAAAACAGGTATAAATGACAAAATAGCAAGCGGCTAAATCCTGCTTTGTGATTCTTAGGGATCCTAGGACATATGAACCAAAACTATCTCACTGTTCAGAAAACTAAAAGACTCAATAAAGGTCCAACTTGTAGATGAAGAGTTTTCTAGGATTTGTGAGTTTCTGCCCTTTCTGTTTTTTCATCAAAATCTTCTGTTCAAACAGAACACCTTCTTTATCAAGACCCACAGCAGGAACCTGTCTTTGCTGTAGCTTTCTCTTTAAAAATCATCTGACCATCACTAACATTGTTAGGAATGATTATCTCCTGGATGGATTTTTTCAGTGTCAAGGACTTAAGTTTAGTAGCCACATGCTTGTAACAAAAGGCCCATATTTCTTTACAAGTATGGGGCCTACTGGAGTTGATACATGCAAAGGGATTTGTACATTGCCTGGCATATGGTTAGTGCTCAATAAATCATAGTTGTTTTCAGAAATAAAAGGATGGTGGAAAATAAAGTCTTCACATGCTGACATGTGACATAATGCCATCTTTTATGACATCATCTTTTCCCTAAAACCCAGAGTCATCTTTCCTTATTACGTGGACATTTACAAAAGCTTGCCATTAAACAAACATTTGAAAAAAATTCTGAGTGGCTGCCACGTGCTAAGTACATTCACGCATATTATCTTGTTTATTTACAGTATCAAAAACAACTACAGGAGGAAATTATGAGACAATTTTGCTAATATGTATTAAAAAATAAACTTGCCCAGTGACCTTGTGAAATGTAAGAATGTTTAAATTTAGGAGTACAAACCTTTCCATCCTTTGGCTACCAAATAAACATTTGGATACAAAATGTAACCTGCTGCATCTTCAAAGTCTATGCCTGTTGCATGGTAATGAGGATTATGTAACTGAAACATTAGAAAAAGATGAGGCCACAAGACTACGGGGACCTCAGCAAGTGAAGTCACACCATGGACTGCAAATGAGTTATATTATGATATCTGGAGGCAGGACCGAGCCTCAAGGTCTGGGAACGTTTGCTGATGGCCTAAGTGGGAGAAAAACCATAGCAACCCAGATTGCTCAGAGATCGGTTGCCCTAGCAGGCAGAATTATAAGCTCAGAAGGCAGACTGCTTGGGTTCAAACCCCAGGTCCCATGGCTCACTAGCTAAGTGAGAGTGGGTATCTTGTGAAACCTCTTAGAGCTTCAGTTTTCTCCTCTGCAAAATGGGGCTAATTTTGCATCTGTCTTATAGGGCAGGTCTGAGGATTAAATGAGATAAGAGAAATGCAAAGGACGAAGGCATCTAGCAAGTGCTTTCTTTGATGTACACTAAACTTTTCATCAATTCTTAATCCATCACATATTTTAGCCGTCACCTTAATCCATCTGCCTCCTTAATCCATATTTAGCTGTCACCTTAATCCATCACATATTTTAGCTGTCACTTTATGATAAAGGTGGTAGTATGTGGCCTGGCACTATAAATGTTTGCTAAATGGAGAAAGGCCCCAGGGGAAACACTGGGGTCCCCGTAGGCATGGCCATACTCACGTTCAGCAATGGTTAGCGGCGGATAGGTGAGGTAGAATCCCACCAGCTCAGCCGAGAGCTGGCTGAGGAGGCTGCTGGCGACGGTGCCGTTGAGGAATGTGCTCTGATTGCCCACGACGTACACCAAGGTGACTGCCTGGGAGGCATTGGACGTGCTCACAATCTGAATCAACACAGGAGAAAAGGGGAGGGAGACAGGCCAAATAAGACCAGGGTGTGTTTCATGGAGGCCATGGGAGGGGGAGGCTAAGCAGGAGTTGAGGGAAGGAATGAAAGGGGGTCGGGGAAACAGCAAGGAAGAGACAAGAGTAACCGTCATCATTTCTGATTGCTTGCTGTGTGCCAGGCAGGGTGCTAAGGGCATGTCATCTCATTTACTCCTTACCACAACCCTGGGAGATGTATCCAGTGATGACTGCCTTTCACAGATGAGGAAACCAAGGCCCAGAATGATCAAGGGACCAACCCGAGGTCACACAGCTAATAAAGGACAGACTCAGGATTTGAACCCAGGTGATTTGACTCCAGGTTCTTAATCACTGGTATGTGTATCTTTTCCTGGGCTAAATAGTCTCAGGTTACTTTTGTGATTCTGAAAATATAAAATAGAGCATTGGAATGTTACATTGAAGGAGGGCTCAACTGCTCAGATAGAGAAAGCCTGAGTCAAACTTTCAGGGAATTTGAAAGTTGAAAGGACCAGGAGCCAACAGAGCTGAAAACCAGTCTGGTCACAGGCAGAGCAACAGAACCTAATTAGAAAAGGAATTCAGAGGCCGGGCACGGTGGCTCACACCTGTAATCCCAGCACGTTGGGAGGCCCAAGTAGGCGGATCACCTGAGGTTGGGAATTCAAGACCAGCCCGGCCAACATAGCGAAACTCTGTCTCTACTAAAAAAAATACAAAAATTAGCCGGGCATGGTGGCATGTGCCTGTAATCCCAGCTACTCAGAAGGCTGAGACAGGAGAATCGCTTGAACCCAGTAGGCAGAGGCTGCAGTCAGCCGAGATTGCACCACTGCACTGCAGCCTGGGAGACAGAGCAAGATTCTTCAAAAAAAAAAAAAAAGAAAAGAAAAAGGAATTCAGAAATATAGAATATGTTCTTTACAGAGCAATTACATTTCCTTGTGGTCTATTAATTCAACATTGAATGTGTAAAACATCCTATGAGATGGCATGGTTTTCTTTTCACATTTTGTCGAAGCTAGTTTTTCAGTTGCTGGAAAATGAAGCTTTCTGGGTCAATGTATGAACAAAAATATCCTACAGATGAGATTTGAAAAGCATCGTTAGTAGGAAGTCATTCAACTTGGTGAGGCCTTTTTTTGTGAATTTCTGTGCTGCGTGCCTTTCCTTCTCCCTCCAGATCCTCCTGCCACCCACCCTCTCTGCCCTGTCCGGTGCCCCTGGAGGCAGACCCTTGTGGACAACCCCAGTGGGCTCCACTGCCTTCGGGAGGATATGGGAGAGAGGGAGGAGGGTGAGGTCAAAGTATTGATGCTGAGGACTCCCTCCTTACGGGGTCAAAGCTCACTCCCATCAGGCAGCTGAACCTCGAACCCCGCACTCACCCCATCGGGTCCCAGCTGTTAGAGCCTTGGGTACCGTACTGCTCCTGCGGTTTGCCCAGAGCCTGCCCACTCTTCTTTCTACAAAGCCACCTTCATTTGAATGCAGCCTCCTTTTCCTGTCAGGACACTGACTAACACCCTGTCTTTCCCAGACCTTTGGGTGTTCACATATTAACATCTCTGCCACCTTCCTATTAAAAAAATTTTTTTAGAGACTTTAAAAAATGATACATAATATTTATCTATATGTATGCAGTACATGTGATATTTTCTTACATGCATAGAATGTGTAATGATCAAGTCAGGGTTTTTAGGAAATCCATCACCCAGGAAACTATTGGGAAGAGCTCTTCATTTTATTTCCCACTTTTTCCCATAAGTGGAAGATTGATCAATCGATCTCTCTCTCTCTCCCCCGCCTTTTCTCTACCCCCCCCTTCCTATTTAGAGACAGGGTCTCACTCTGTCCCGCAGACTGAAGTGCAGTGACCTTATTGTAGCTCACTGAAGCCTTGAACTCCTAGGCTTAAGCGATCTTCCCACCTCAGCCTCCTGGATAGCTGGGACTACAGGCACACGCCACCACTCCCAGCTAATTTATTTCATTTTTGTAGAAATAGGATCTCACTTTGTTGCCCAGGCTAGTCTCAAATTCCTGGGCTCAAATGATCCACCCACCCCAGCCTCCCAAAGTACTGGGATTACAATTGTGAGCCACCATAACTGGTCCCTTTTTAATTGTTTAATCCAGAGCCTATATTCCCATGACTAACAATAAACTGAATCAGTATGTCCATTCAACTCTGACTCTCTTCTCTGGAAGTATTTTTGGAATGTGGTTTAGCCTCTTCCCCAAGTCATGAATACCTGTGGCTAAGCATATTCTTTCCCAAGGTACCAAAAAGAAAGGCATTTCTTTCTGAACAATTTAAAAAACTTCACCATACGGCCACCTAAAAAAATAATAACTAAAAAAAAAAAACTTTTCAATCTTTATCTCTATTGTGAACATTCTATTTTTACCTCTCAACAAAACCAAATCCTGGCTGGGTGTGGTGGCTCATGCCAGTAATCCCAGCAATTTGGGAAGCCGAGGCAGATGGATCACTTGAGCCCAGGAGTTCAAGGCCAGCCTGGGCAACATGGCAAAATCCTGTCTCTACAAAAAATAGAAAAAAATTGCCAAGCATGATGTTGCATGCCTTTAGTCCCAGCTGCTTGGGAGGCTGAGACAGGAGGATCACCTGAGCCCAGGAGTCCGAGGCTGCAGTGAGCCATGATTGTGCCACTGCACCCCAGCCTGGGAGACAAAGCCAGACCCTGCCTCTAAAACAAAATGAAACAAAAACCCAAATCCCACTGGAGCCCGAGGAAGCCTACAAAGTTTGCAATGTGGGTGCCTCTGTATATACTATACTTGACCAGTTAAGTTATAATTATTTTTTTATTGTGGTAAAACACACATATAAAATTTAACCATTTTAAGTGTATAGTTCAGTGGCATTAAGTGCATTCACACTGTTGTACAACCATCACCACCATCCATCTTTAGAACCTCTTTATCATCCCAAACAGAAACTCTATACCCACTAAACAACTCCTAATTTCTCCCTCCTCACAGCCCCTGGCAGCCACCATTCTACTTTCTAGATACCTCTTATAAGTGGAATCACTTATTAATTTGACAATTCTAGATACCTTTTATAAGAGAAATCATATAGTATTTGTCCTTTTGTGGCTGGCTTATTTCACTTAGCAAAACGTCCTCAAGGTTCATCCCTGTTGTAGCATGCATCAGAATTTCCTTTTTAAAATTTTTCTGCATTCCAATCATCCATTATTTCCTGCATTTTTAAAGGCTGAATAATATTCCATTGTATGTATATATGCCATTTGATTATCCACTCATTCATTAAGGGACACATGGGTTGCTTCCACCTTTTGGCTGTTGTGAATAATGTTACTATGAACATGGGTGTATAAATACCTGTTTGAGTCCCTACTTTTAATTCTTTTTGGTATATAATGAGAAATGAAAGTGCTGAACCGTATGGTAATTCTATGTTTAGTTATTTAAGAAACCACCATGCTGCCTTCCACGGGGGATGCACTATTTGACATTCCCACTAGCAATGCATTAGGGTTCCAATTTCTCCACATCATCACCAACACTTAGTATTTTCCATTTTTTGAGAATAGCCATCCTAATAGATGTGAATAGGTATCTCATGGTTTTGATTTGCATTTCTTTAATGATTAGTGACGCAGAGCATCTTGTCATGTGCTTAAGTCATCTGTATATCTCTTTTGGAGAAATGTCTATTCAAGTCCTTTGCTCATTTCTTAATTGGATTTTTTTGTTTGTTTTTATTATTGAGTTGTAGGTATATTCTCTATATATTCTGAATATTAACTACTTACCAGATATATGATTTGCAAATATTTTTCATTTATTCTATGAATTGCTTTTTCACTCTGCTGGTAGTGTTTTTTGATGCACAGAAGTTTTTAATTTTGATGAAGTCTAATTTGCCTACTTTTTCTTTTGTTTGCCTGTGTCATGTCCAACAAATCATTGCCAAATACTGTGTGTCATGAAGTTTTTCTCCTATGTTTTCCCATAAAAGTCCTACGGTTTTAGATATTACATTTAGATCTTTGATCCATTTGGAGTTACTTTTGGTAGATGGTGTTAAGTAAGGATCCAACTTCATTCTTTTGGGGTCACATGTGAATATTCAGTTTTCCTAATGTGTTAAAAAGACTGTCCTTTCCCCATTGAATAGCCTTGGCACCTCTGTCAAAAGACATTTGACCACATACAAGAGGGTTTATTTCTGGGCTCTCTCTTCTATTCCATTTGTCTAGATGTCTGCCTTTATGCCAGCACTACATTGTTTTGATTACCATAGCTTTGTAGTAAGTTTTGAAATCAGGAAGTATGGGACCTCCAACTTCGTTCTTCCTTTTCAAGATTGCTTTTGCTACTCAAAGCCCCTTGAGATTCCATGGGAATTTTAGGGCTAATTTTTCTATTTCTGTGAAAAACAGTCACTGGGATTTTGATAGGAATTACATTAAATCTTCAGATTCCTTTGGGTAGTAACAATCAATATAAAGTCTCCCAATCCATAAGCACAGGAAGTCTTTCCATTTATTTGTTTTCTTTAATATACTAATTTTTTGTAGGTAAGAAAAGTGAGGTCATTCTTGATGTATACTTAAGACTAGCTCCAAAAATAAGAGGCCTACGGGTTCAAAGTCATGGCACTGATCCCTGAAATTCATGCCCTGTCCCCCAATAGAAGCAGTCCCTACAGGGAACACTTTCCTGTCACTCTTTAACTCTTAGATTCCTGTAGCCTCTAACCTCATCTCTTACTTACCCCTCACTCATGCCATGATTCATTTAGCTAAGAAGACCTATAGGCTGATGGAACAGAAAGCTGTTGTTTGCCTACCCAGCATCCATCCTCCCTTCTTGATAGCATCACAATTTTCCTCAGGGAACCATTTCTCCTCTTGGCTCATGTGTTCTGGATGGGGCTGCCCCACCCAAGTTTCAGGAGTAGTCAGGCCTAGTTCATTGGGACATTTAACCTCCTTGGCCCAGAAAGGGCACAGTAGGTTCAATGAGAGCTAATCCCAGGAATTTTACTGGAATGACACCAGGAAAGGCACTTTGGTTCCACAAGACTGTGAGCAACAAGGATGAGACAAACCTGGGGTTGTGAGCGGCCACCCCATGGGAGCCACGGACAATGCCAGTGCAGAGCAAAGCCAACGAAGACAGGAAGAGAGAGCTTGATGAAATCAAATAATCACCTGGATACAACTGTGTCGGAATAAATAAGTGTGAACCTTTCAGTTACATGAGCCAATCACTTCCTCTTTTTGCTTAAGCTTCATCAGCTTAGATTCTGTCCCTGGCAATCAAACACGTCCTAATTGAGTCCACTGTAATCTAGTCCCTAATACCAAACCTATACAAGTTTTTAAGTCGATTTTTCAATGACTATCTGAGCAAATTAATTAAATATTTACATGGTCTTATTCTACAAAGGATTCAAGGTGCCTTACAAATTATATATTATACAATAAAAGGAAAAGTTATTAATTACAAAAACAGGCCCTGGTGAAAGACAGCCCCAAGGGAATGTTAGCATGAAGTTACCACGCATAATATAGGGGCCCTGAGGGTTACTAAATCCAGGCAACAAATTTGGCTCTGGGATTCCTGTCAGCCAAGGCAAAAATGGAAACAGGGTTAATAAAAAACAATTCATCCAATTATCCATTCATTTCAAGAGCCGTTTAAATGTTCAAGAGCATCTAAAATCTATTTAGATGTAATCTTCGAATCACCTCCTATCATCTTTTCCAAGGAAGGTTTGTTACTTGATTTATAAAGTTTCCTCTAATGGCCCACAACTACCATACAACAACACAAGGAGGCTTCTTAAGGCCAAGGGCAGCTTATCTTGGTGTCCTTCCCAGTGCCTGATAAATAGCAGATACTCAATAAGTCTGTGCTTCCTGAATACAATTAAAGTATGCTGTGCTGCCAAGATCTAACTAGGCTCATGCACCTGTGAGGATCACAAATCCAATCAGAAAGAAAAAGAGTTCCCACAAGAGAGCTGAGTCACACTCCTTACATAAATCTTCAGTCTGTAACACATTTTTAGATCTTCGTCTAACATGAACCAAATCATAATGAGATACTTCCATCTACACTTTGGATGAATCTAGAACAGGAAAGCTGCTCACTCAAGTTAAATTGTATGCTTTCTACATCATATTGGCTTTGCTGATAATTCACTTACGCTAAATGTCCATTTTAAAACCACTGGGTCTAATTACAAAGGCTTTAGTTCAGTAGTCAAAACAGAGACATTGAAAAGAAGAGTTAATTGGGGGCTAGATGAGTATCATTAAGAAGCATCTGTCTTTAGTGGGATGATATCTACGTAACTGCAAAAAAAAAAAAAAAAAATACAGCGCACCATGTGTGGTGGTTCATGCCTGTAATCCCAGCACTTTGGGAGGCCACGAAGGGAGAATTGCTTGAGCCCAGGAGTTAGAGACCAGCTTAGGCAATATATGGAGACTCCATCTCTACAAATAATTAAAAAAATTTTAAAAGGGCTGTTTAAATGTTTAAAAGGGTTGTTTAGACCATCTAAAATCCTGTCCCCCAATAAAAGCAGCCCCTACAGGGGACGCTTTCCCATCACCCTTTAACTCTTAGACTCCTGTAGCTTCTAACCTCATCTCTTACTTCCTTCTTACTCATGCCATGATTCATTTCCCAGGGATTTTCCCTGGGAAAGAATTCTGTTGTTTGACACAGGCTTCATTAAGGACCCCATTTCTACACTGCATCGACGTGAGTATGGTGTAGTGGATTGACTCAGGTCCTTCTTCCATTCTTTACCGTGTGACCTTCTGGAAGTTTCTTAGCCTCTCAGTTCTCTCTTCTGTGAAATGGGAGTAATACCTCAGAAGGATGTCTTAAGTATTATGTAGGAAAATATTTGTAAAACACTTAGCACAGTTCCTGGCACATAGTAAAGACTTCAATATAAAATGCATGTGTATGTGTGTGAGTGTGTGAGTGTGTGTGTGTGTGTGTGTGTGTGTTGGCATGTGTCTAAACTAAGGCAACTGGAATATAAGCCAATGCATAAAATCACAGAATGGGCAAATCTTGGTGACTTAGATACTTGGAATTGATTCATTTATTCATTTTATATTAGACATTTGACATATACAGTACAGCCTAGTTCAACTTTTCAAAATAATAAATGTATTAGAAAGGCCTGAGAAAGCATCCCATGGGGAAAGAAATATAAAACCCCAAACCACAATAGGTGCACAGTGACACAGCATCCCTCCTGTCATGGCCATACCCCAGACATCCTCACCAATGTCTGAAGTACAAAGTTACATTTATACATGGTAGCTCTGAAAGGGAAGACCCAAGTCATTTCTTGCCAGACTCTGCATTGTGGTTGTCTGTCAACTACACAGCCTGAAGCACCTTCCTCCCTACCTGAATTGTCAAGTTGCTTTTGGTATTCAGGACTTTCCTCTCGGCATCCTGGAATGCCTTCTGCAGCCTCTGTTCCATTGTCTGAGCAAACTTGCAGGACTGTATGTTGTCCGCTTGGCTCACAAACTGCAGCACTAGAATGAGAGAAGTCAATCAGTGCTCACTAAAGCTCCATGTCTCAGTTCCTTGGATTTAACAGTGGTCATAATATCAAACAGCATGATTTTAGATGAGAGGAATTAGGCAAATAAATAATAAGGCCAGACAAGGTTTGCTTGTAGTTTTGAAAGTGGCTCTTAAGATGAATTATATAACACAGAAGAATTAAAAGCACGATCGAACCAGAGATTCCCTCCAACGCAAAAGATTTTATGATTTTATTTGATTGGAATATGTAGACATCTGCTCAAAGACTGACAAATCACACTCTAAGAGAGATCATGCCTTCTATTTCTTTGGAGGGAAGAAAATCATTGACCTCCGTTGCTAAGTTGATTGAGTGTTTCGATTTTAAGAGTTCCTCCACTCTTGTAGGTTACAAACTTTGCAGACCCGAAATCACCAGAGAGTTTGAAAAAAATATATTCGAAGACCTAAACTCAGAGATTCTCATTCAGTGGCATCTGGAACCCATTACTCCAAACGATAGATTTTTTTTTTTGCATGTTCAACTATTATTAGTATCCACTGATAATATAGAAAGAAATATAAAATATAGTACCTGGAGCTCAAAAGTACTAAGTTTGTAAATTGGGAAGGAAGGCTCCTATGATAGAACATTTCTAACAAATCTAGGGTTGGAAGAGTTTAGGCTGATGTGCAAGGAACTTGGACATTTGATTAGCAGGACCCTTTGAAGACGGTTCACAGGGACTAAAAAATGACACAGCAGCTAGAATGGAGCTTTTAAACAGGTGTCCACTTGGTACTGCCCTGAACCCAAGAATGGATGAAAATCCCTTCCTTCCGAGTCACTTGCCTGTTTTTAGCTGGAAGTAGCCTGCAGGCTGGGGATTCCATGGGGAGGCAAGTACTGCCACAGACTGTAAGTGTGGGGTGTGTTGCTTCAGGTCTGCAGTGACGTTGCTGACTCCATACACACCCAGCATTTCGATCACCACAGCAGGCAAATACACCAACCTCCCTTTGGTAGCATAATAACCAACTGTGACATTATGAGAATATTCCAGAATGTCCACCTACAAAACAAATGGACCCACAAAACCCATTGTTTATTTCCACAGCACTTTAAGTTCTTCCTGGTATTTCTTAGAACCACGGCTGTTAGAAACAAGACTGGAGAATAGAATGTTCTCGTTCAACAAATATTCTTAACAACCCTATAAAGCATAACTTGGATTGGCAAGTCTCAAAATATCACAAAAAAAACAAAATATAATTTACATCAAACCTTCATGGAATAGAATTAAATCTGTATCTTTTTTATTCTTTAAGTGGCTCAGTATAATCCTGTGACCATCAATTATTATTACCAAAAAGGTAGGGAGGAGAGAGTAGTTCAAAGAGATTTTCAGTGAATGAAATGCTGGGCAAAATCACTTTCTTATATTTCTCATCATTTATGAGAACTAAAAGGTAGAAATGATAGATTAAGTGGGGGAACCTTTGGGGCACCGGTCAAGAAGTAAGTAAAGTGAATTCCTCTTTCTAGAAGCAGAGAGAAGACTTGTTCAGACTCTGTCCTTGGCTTGTAAATTGGTTCAAGACCAAGGCAGGGATGCACCAGAGAATTTCTCTGACAGCTGAATCCTAGGGGACACTGATGGTCTGAGCTCTTTCTGTCTCAACTGCAAGATTTTGAGGCTTTAGATTTTATTCTTATTTTTTCTTTTTTTCTTTCTTGGTGTTACATATTTACAGTTCAGGGTTTTTTTTTTAATTTGTTTTGGTTTTTATATATTAAATATAATGTTTATTATAGAATCTGTATATTTGAAAAACAGAGAAAAGAGTAACATATATACACATACGTATATGTATGCAGCTCCTTTTTTTCCAAGTTTTTATTGTGGTAAAATACACACAATATACAATCTACCATCTTAACCATTTTTTAGTGTGCTGTTCAGTGCTATTAAACACATTCATAATGGTGTACAGCTATCACTACTATCCATTTCCAGAACTCTTTTCATCTTGTAAAACTGGAACTCAGGGTTTCGTTTTGTGGGGTTTTTTTGTTTCTTTTGTTGTTGTTGTTGTTGTTGTTTGTTTGTTTTTTTGACAGGGTCTTGCTCTGTCACCCAGACTGGAGTACAGTGGCATGATCACAGCTCACTGCAGCCTTGACCTCCTGGGCTTAAGCATTTCTCCCACCTCAGCCTCTCGAGTAGCTAGGACTACAGGTGTGTGCCACCATACCTGGCTAACTTACATATGTTTTGTAGAGATGGAGGTCTCACTACGTTGCCCACGCTGGTCTCAAACTGCTGGCCTCAAGTGACCCTCCCACCTCGGCCTCCCAAAGTGTTGGGATTATAGGCATCAAACACTGTGCCCGGCCAGGAAGTTTTTGACACCTGCTTTCTCCCCATATTCTTGCATCCCCATGTGTATTTTCCAAAGGAAGAAAGACAACTGATTTTGCAACAGGATGGGTGTGCCTTTGCTTCCTCCACATTGTGTGCTCCCCCTCAGTTTTTCATGAAGATGGTGCTCAAGATGATTTTAGGTGGAACAAGAGGTATTTCAGCATGGAACGTGGACACAGCACAAGACAACACTAAATCAACTAAATCACTCAGTGAGAAAGTTGTTCCCTTTCAACCCTTCTAATGACCCCAAGGAATAAGTCTCAGTTTAGTGAATATTTGCTTTTAACATCTCTCTAACCCTTGCTAATTCCTTTTTTAAATAAACAAACTAACAAAGGGATACCAGGCTCAGCCTTAGAGCCTTCTGCAAGCAACAACCTCTAGCCTGAATTTAACAAGCTGTTTGGTTTCCATTATTCTCATTCTTACCATCACCTTTTATTTGTGGCAAATGATTTTGATTTCCATTTATGGTGGTAATATCAAATGCCCTTTCAAAAAAATGTGCTTAAGTTTTTAAAACAGAGTCCATAAAAAAAATACTCATTGTCACACTGGTCTGTAAAGATATGCAGCAAAGACCAAAACTGTAAAAGCAGTTTGAGAATGTTTGAAGATTAGTGAAAATTGTATCAAGCAATTAAATGGAAATATTCACATTTTCAACTTCCCATAAAGTTTCTGGTGCAGAAATCATAAAAGCCTCTCATATAATGCATTTCTTTTTTCTTCTTTTTTAGAAATATATAAAAGAGATCGACTATGATCAATAAAGTATGTGCCGAATCTCCTTTCTAGTCCTTGGTGTTGATGGGAGGGAGGGGGTCAGTAAGCTGACTGCAGCTGTAGGACAGAACATCAAAAGAAGAAGCCACAGCAATAGTTTTTAGTGGTGCAAATGGGAGTCTACTGACTGCCAACTGCATTTACTGTTTGAAAACTTGGAATCAAACCCAAAGATGTAAAGTGAAGCTTCCATCTCTTGGATAAGACATCAAAATCAGCCAGCACTCATTAAACAGTACTTGGCATTAAAAGAAAAAATGTTACTTCCCTGTCTGCAGTGGGCAATTTAAGCAAAGTCGGACTCGATTTACAAGTCAGGGTAATTTTTAAATGTCCAGAAATAAATCACTGTTTACAATAGTGATGAAAATAAGGGGAAAAGCAATGGAGAGTTTTCTAGAAAATTACATGAACAATGTAAATACTTTCCCCAAACGATGGGATAATGGGATGGTTTAAAACAATATATCCAGGCTTGTTTGTTTGTTTGTTTGTTTGTTTGTTTTTGAGGCAGAAACTCACTCTGTCACCCAGGTTGGAGTGCAGCGGCATGATCTCAGCTCACTGCAACCTCCACATCCTGGATTCAAGCGATTCTCCTGTCTCAGCCTCCCAAGTAGCTGGGATTACAGGCACCTGCTACCATGCCCAGCTAATTTTTGTATTTTTAGTAGAGACGGGGTTTCATCATGTTGCCCAGACCGGTCTCAAACTCCTGACCCCAAGTGATCACCTGCCTCGGCCTCCCAAAGTGTTAAGATTACAGGTGTGAGCCACCCACCTGGCCAATATATCCAATCTTTAAAAATAAATCTAGACATAAAGCAATTAGTCTCCATTTTCCATCTCAAAATTTGACCTTTTTCTCAAGCCACTACACATTAGCTAGTTGCTAAAGTGAAGACAGATTCTACTTCTGGTCAGTGTTGTTATGATCCCTAGAAAGGAGGAAAACAATCTAAACATATTCTAGACCCAAGAGCCAGACTGTGATGGATTAGCTTGGTTACAAAGCAAAGCACTTACGTGAGCTGAGACATCGTTCTGGTGGAAAGCCTTCCGCAATGCCTGTGTGAGCCCTTTGGCGATACTGAACTTCAAGGATTCACTGATCTGCGCTCTCCTTTGGGTGAGAAAGAGAACTGTGGGGTAAAATAGAAGCATGGCAATCAGGCAAGGCGGCAAACCTCATCATTCACTTGCCCTCTGCTCCTCCCAACCACCACCTTCTGCAAGTTCTGGGCAGAGCTGGTAAGCACAGGGCCATCACTGAGGGGGTGCGCTGGGGTGTCAGCTCTGTGGGTCCCGCTAAAGTCCTAAGGAAAGAAGGCCCTAGCCATTTGTGTGACCCGAGTAGAGAGAGAGCTGGTATGCTGGTGGCGTTTCATTTCTGACAGATGCTGCCTCTGACTTTGAAAGCCGGCTCGACAGTGCATGCGATGAGATTACTGCAACAACATTCATGGACAGCCTCCTTAGGTGCAGGCCCTGAGCTCGGTGCTGCAGCCTCAAACAACCCCGGATCAGGAAGGTGCCATCCCCACCTCGCAAGTGGGATGGAGACAAAGGACAGAGAACAGGTATTTGGGATTGAAAGTGACAGGTATTGTTTGAAGGGAAACCTAGGACGCTGCCAGAGCTCCTAGGAGGAGCACCCAGCCCTGAGTCTGGTAAAGGGATGGGGATCAGGGAAAATTTCCATAGGAACTGATGCTTCAGCTAAGTTCTGAAGGATCACAAGAGTGAAATCTGACAAGGAGGAAGAGATTGCCCTCACCCACTCTCAGCAGAGGGAGTACCAAGCGCAAAGGCGCAGGGGAAAGAAGCAAAATATTTCAGTATACAGCAGTTCCCTCTTAGCCACAGTATTCTTTCCATGGTTTTATTTACTGCAGTCAACCACAGTCTGAAAATAGGTGAGTATGGTACAATAAGATATTTTGAGAGAGTCAAAGAGAGGGAAAGAAAGACCCCATTCACATCACTTTTATTACAGTCTATTGTTATACTTGTTCTATTTTATTACTGGTTGTTGTTGACCTTGACTGCACCTAACTTATAAATTAAGCTTTATCATAGGTATGCATGAGTAGGAAAATTCATAGCTGACATAGGGGTTGGTACTACCTGCAGTTTCAGGCATCTACTGGGGGTCTTGGAATAGATCCCCTGCAGATAAGAGGGGACTACTGTATATACAAGTTTAAGCTTGGTCCTAAGGGCAATGGGAAATGAGTTTTAAGCAAAGGAATGCATTTTAGAAGGTTCTTGACTACAGACTGGAGAACAGATTGAAGAGGTGGGACTCTGAAGGCAGAGAGATAAATGTGGCTGTTGTTACAGAAATTTAGGTGAGTGATGATGACAGTGTGAACTAGGGAAGTGGCAGTGTGAAACAGGATGGAGAGAAGGTGTATCCAGGAGGTAGAAGTGAAAGGAACTGGTGATTGATTAGATGTAGCTGGGTTGGTGGGGGGGCTGGGAAGAAGACAGAGAAGAGAATGTTTCCAACTTCTGCCTCTGAGGGGCCAGGGCTGCCTGCCACCCAGAGGAGAGTGGAATGGAGCAGGGACAGAGAGTGGAAACCCAGATGGTATAATTTCTTGAGAAACAGAGAGAGATACTGTAATTTTTGCTATGCCTAATTTCACAATTTCCCATTTTAGAATAGGATATGTCTCAAGATATAATTTCATTTAATTCTTTGTGGGGTGAGGAGGAAGGCAGGATGTGAGCATTCAACATTGGCATGCTCTTTCAAATAATTTGTCTAATTTTTTTTTATAGCAAACATCGCCACACTATTAAAAGCTCTCCATGCATTCTAGGCCTGCTTTGCTACAGCTGGGGAATGGGGGCTTAAAAGACAGCATTCCATCCTTGCTCACAATTCTGGTGCTGCCCATCCCACTTTTTCAAGAAAGTCTTTCTAACATCAAAAGAAATCCTGGGCTCCCACATAGTGTGCAGAAGCTGTGCTTTTGCTATCAGCTAATTGAAAAAATGCATGACAAAAGCCTTTCTGAACTCTGTAGCACTTCCCAAGATGTTGTATTTTACAAAGCACATCATTCATTCATGTGAGACATCACTGATGCAAAATGGTACCTTTGCATTCTTAGACCCACTGGCAGAACCATGGTTTCCTGGGACTTCTGATATCAGGACTGATCCTAGGACTAGAATCCATGCCACATCAGGCCCTCTCTCCTGTAACACTTGCTAAAGCTCATGGTTTCTCAACTTTGGCCCTATGGATGTTTTAGGCTGGATAAATCTTTGTTGTTGGGGCTGTTCTGTGCATTGTAAGATGTTGAGCAGTATCCCCAGTCTCTATCCCACCAGATTTTAGTAGTATCTCCAGCCATCAAGCATAACAACCAAAAATGTCTCCAGACATAGCCAAATGTCCCTGGGGGAGGGTGGAAAAATCTCCCCTGGTTGAGGACCACTGATCTAAAATAAACATTATTGTTACATCTCTGAGGCCAGGCTTGCTGCTTTCAGATCAGAACAGTGGTCTCATACCTGTCTTCACCAGGAGCTTACTGGACATCTGACACTCCAGGTTGGATGCCATTTTGCCAGTCGTGACCACTGCAGCCGATGCAGCAGGAAGGACAGCATCTGTGTTTTCTGCTCGCAATGGTGGCAACCGGGTGGCCTTCACTGAGGCTGTAATGGATGTCAGCGCGGCCGTGACTGTCAGTGGGCGTGGCGTGGATGCTCTGGGCATCTCCAGGTTGGTGGGGTTTGGGAGGCCGGTGTGCATGGCTTGTGGTTTCCTGGGGAGGTAAGTTGTAGACAACAGGCCAGAGGCAGTGTCCATGTTTCCTTGCATGGCTGTATGTGTGCTCGTGGTATGTCCTGTTCTTGCATACATGTAGGTTGGTGTGAATGGGAAGGCTGTATGGACTGCCCCTGGTGTCCTCTTTGGGCCAGATGCGGCCTTGTTTGTGACATTTTTAGCAAGAGTAGTCATCGAACTGTTCTTAGCTGGTCCTGAGGCCACGGCCAAAGGGCTGCTGCTGGTGCCCTTAGCAACCAGGGCTGCAGACAGTGCAGGTGGACTTGATTTCCTCAGAAACAATGTGACGGCAGCTGCTGCTGTTGGCTCTACCTTAGATGATACTGTGTCCGCTGTAAAGAGAGAAAAAACAAAGTTTGTCATTGGCTTGGAATGCACGTGTCACTTGTTCTGATGATGAATGGATGTAACTTATGGATTTGCTAGGGTGAAGTCTCTGCAATCTGGGCTTGCAGCGGACAGAACTTAGGCAAAACAACTCTAGACTCATAAAGTTGATTAACCATAACAAGAATGCCACTTACAGCACAGCTATGGTTGATAGCAAGGATGCTTACATTGTGAATAGTTTCAAAAGCTCAGGTGGGCACAGGATCAATGAGGTGACTACTTGGGGCTACTAACTCATTCCTGATAGGGGGTATGAGCTCCTTCAGAGCAAAGCTGGTATCTGCGTTGAGCTTGAAGATGCTTTGACCACAAAAGCAGTCATGCCTGTTTTGGGGGTACTGGGAAACAAACTACCTGCATTAGTGGCTGCACCTGTCCATTTCTTGGGGTGCTGAGAAGCCCGCAGCACTCTGGAGGAGGTCCTGGGAAAGACACTGGTCGATATAGAAGATTCAGCAGCAGACTGATATCTCAAGATGTTCTGGAATGGTGTGGAAGCATTTCTCTCAGGTGATGAATTGATGTCACTGGAAATTTCAGAACCTGTATCTGTTCCATCTGAAAGCATTTCCTGCAAGCTACCTGTAGAAGTTGGTCCTGGTGAGGTTAGCAAAAGAGGATGTGCTGGCTGGTTGGGCAACTGTAGCTGAGGATGAGACACGGAATGTTGAGTTGTGGGTGAGTAATATGCAACTTCAGCTGTTTGGAAGTCTCTGGAATGGTTGTTATTGCTTATGGGCCAGAGGTCTATATGGCTTCCAACCATGGTCATGTCTGACTGTTGCACAGGCTGCTCAATGCTTGTACCAAGGACTAGATCCTGAATGCTAAACCCTTCTGCAGTCACTGAATGCCCAGCAGTATCTTTGAAATCCTGAGATTTTATGGCATCGGCAGCTGAAGTTAAACCATTGGGAGGAGCTGTTGGAGCTAAATGAGTTTCCCAACTTGTGGTGCTAATTGTGTGTCCATTTAAATCATAATTTGTTTGCTGCTGCAAGCCAGATATTATTGATTCTGTGGAAAGAGATCCAGTTTCTGCTGAAAGAGAACTCCAGAAAACATCTGTGGTTGCTGGCTTTTTCATGTCTCCTATTGTTGAGGAATCATATACATCCATGGAGGAGGGCGATGCTCTCACCTGTTTGGAAGCTGAAGCTGGCAACCCAGAATGGTCCACAGCAGCTGCATAAGCCTCTGGCTTGGTGCTGGAAAAGCCAAGAGATGGGAAAACAGTCTGGGTGGCTTGTATGGAGAGTATGGAAGGTAGAGGTGATCCTGAAGGAAGGGGATTCGTCCTTGGTGCTGTAATGATGGGAGATGAGACACTACCGGTGCTGAAATCAGAGACAAATCCATTTACAGTGTGAAGACTCAAAACCTCTTTCCTTGGAAAGGCCTGGAGAGGAATCGTCACATTTGCCTCTTCATTTTTCCCTAAAATGGCTGTCACACTGTCCTTTTTCCACCGGGGAAATGTCCAAGATGTAGAAAGAAGATTAGGAACTTTGCTTGAGAGGAGCAAGTCTCTAGTTGCAGGAGAGGACCCATCACTGCCCTCTGCTGGAAGAGTGGGCATTTCTGGCACAGGAGATGGGGAGGCATGATTCTCTGTGGGCTGGAGGAAACTAAGTATGGAGGGAAAGTCGGCTGTCCCAGTTGATGGTGATGCGGGAACCGCCCCAGCAAGGATGGCTTGCTCTTGACCCAGTGTGGTGATATGCAGAGAAGGCACCAAAGAAGAGGTGTGTTCTGCCGAAAGGGTGGGCCCTCTGGAATTCTCTGGAGCTGCTGACAAATGCAGCGGGTTAGCAGAGTCATTTGCAGTGGCAGAGGCTAGCTTTCTGCTGGTCATTTCTATGGCCCCTGATTCTGCAGTCTGGAAAAGTGGAGGCTCAGCCTCATGGGTCGCTGTTTCTGTATTCTTAAAAGTTGGCAAAGACACCCCATTGTGTACTCTTCCAGGCACCCCAGCTTTGATCTGCTGGGTGGATGCAGGACCTGAAGCCGCTTCCAACATTGACCATGAGGGGCTTCCATCTGGAAGCTGAAGAAGACTTCCAAGTGCTGGGGGAGGGGGAGACGGATGGGACAGTTCTGCCATGGGGCTCAAAAACCCAGGTGTGGATGAGCCTGCTGAATGGGGACCCTCTGTTGGGGACAGCTCGGAATGCCATTCTGTTGAGGATCCAGAAACACCTAGATGAGGGATGCCTATGAGATCCTGGGCATTTTGGGATGGAGTGTGGTCCATTTCATCAGAAAATGGGATTAGGGGATTAGCTATGTTCTGACCTGAAGAGGGGTCAGCTGGAGCTGTTTGGGGAACTAACAGCACTTTGGGGGATTGCTCTGCTGGCTCAGAGATGATGGAATGAGGTGAGTCAGGAGCCAATGAAGAGGATGGAGGTGGAGGGAGGAGTGGGGGAATGTCTGACCTTGGGGGATGCTTTGAAATGGAGGAAGTCCCTGCCCATACTGGCTGGGATGGGGGGACAGCACTGAAGGATGTCCCTGATGGGACTGTGGACAACGAGGGGAGCATGCTGGTGAGAGGCAAACCTGACACATCGGCTGCTTCTTGTCCCCCTTTAGGCCCCGGTTGGACCAGGGACTCAGTAGAATCCTTGGAAGGTTCGAGGGAGGCGCTATGTCCGCTTCCTTGGTAAAGGGAAGAAGAGAAGTCCGCGTGAGCCCTAGTTCTGTGGTGTGTCTTGGACGCAGGGGTTCGGGCTGACTGTGGCAAGCTTGTGTTGTCAGAGGACTGTCCCAGCACGGTCTTGATTCTGTCTGCTGCTGAGGAAGACTTGACTTCTGTGAAAGGCCATGTTGGTGAAATTGGTAACAATTTCCCAGGAGGAAATGACTCTGGAGTCCGGGTGACATTCATCTGTAGATTGTCTGTTCCTGTGAAACAAAATATCAGGCCGTCAGGTGTTGGATGCTCACGAAGTGCCTGCTGTGGTCAGGTGCTGGAGACAAAGGTGTGTGCAAGACAGGCTCTGCCCGGACCCATCACAGAAGGCTCAGGAAACAGAGTCAAACAACAAATTACATAATATCAAGTAGGAAAATGTTGCAGTGAACCTACAGGGCAGGGTTGGTGGGAAGCAGTTTCTGATGAAGTGATGCTTAAGGAAAGATGTGGAAAATACTTGTGTATTAAAAAATTGTTTTGGTACCACCTACAAGGCATGGACTGTGAAACCTGCAAAGCTGAATGTGGTCAACTGCCATGGCCAATGACACCAAAATAACCTCATCCAGGAAACCAAAATGCATGAAACTAAAGAAGAACTGTGTATTCAAGCACAAATCTTTTTTAGGACCCTGAGGCATCTCATATGAAATATTTGAGGTTGTCTGCGTTTGGAAAGATGGCTCCAATGAAACATATTTATCTTCCTGGATTTAAAAGGATTCCAGGTGCTATCATTCATGCCATGTCAAATAGCAAAGGAGATTTTCTTTCAGATTAGGCTATTTCAGAAAGAAAAACCAGGAAGGAGACACTTCTCACAGGGCCTGGTGTCACTATAAGCACCTGCAGAGGCCAGAACTATCAACACTCATGTGTGGCCCCACAGGCAGACAGACAAGGAGGCAGGGCATAAGCTGGTGACCTCCGCTAAAAAGGAGGTGAGGAAACAACTCTTGGAAAGCTAGAAGTTCACTCTGAATTAGGCAATATTCTGAAAAATTCCTTTCTCATTCTTCCTTTTCTTGTTTTTAAAATTCCCCATTCTTGGGATTTACAGACACCCAAGAAATTGGCCTTCCATCATTTTTAGAACTCATCAGGGTATAAGCCAATACTACATCAGGTTTGTTGACTTGATTTTATAAGAGAAACCAACTCCATCTCCTAGGCAGGCCGTAATCATATGCCCAGCTCAGCCTGACTGTCTCCTGATCACCAGGATCAGGATCACTGGGGTGCTTTCTGAAGAGCCAAAGCTCCCTCTGGCCTCCACTGGCCCACCTCAAATAGAAATAAGTGGTAAAATGCATATATAGCTCCAAGACACTAAAGTCTGCATAGTATTTCATTAAAATGCATGCCCTCCTTAGGAACTGCTTCATGGTTTGCAATGGAAATTGTGTTTCTATGTTACCACATGCAGCCTAAGGAGGTATTCCCCCCTCAGACACTTGCAATTTTACACAGAAGGTGGATGCTGCTTTCATGCCTCAATCCTCCCTGTTCATGTTGCTTATCTCCTAGATAGCCTCAATTTCACACTTTGCATGCAGTCTTATCTGGTTACTTATATGGGTAAATATAACATCTGTATAAGGTACTTTTGCATTTTTATATTTTTCAGTTAAACTTTAGAATCCACTTTTATGTGGATGTCAGGTGAAATCTGTGTAGGATTTCTTCTTTTGTACCTTTGTTTAAATGGATTCAACCATGAGTCCAACTCATGGATTCAAGAATCAAAACAAATTCATCTTGTTTCAGTTATATAGCCTTGTAACTCAGGAAAAGGATGCTACAGGCTGAGCAGCTTTTGCTTTCAGCAGGAAGTTTTGCAAACTCACACACACACACACAAAAAAAATTCTGCAAATAGGATGGAGGAATGGGGGCTAATACCAAGGGTTCTGTAACTGACTGAATGACCACGGCCAAGAGAGACTGATGGAAAACTCCATGCTGAAGTGAAGAAAGACAGTCTCTAGTGGATTTGCTTCTACTGGACCTTGTTGTTTTCCAGACTAGAAACTAGTGTTTCCCAAGATAGCTCCTATGAAGCACAGTATTCCAAATGTCTCATGAAGAAAAGTTTCTATGAACAATCTTGAGAAGTGCTTGAGATTCACATGTGAAAGTCATTAATGATGCTGACCATATCTTTCCGGCTCTCCCACTTCTAAGCCCATGGGAGGACTGAACGTCTTGGATACTTCTGTGGTTGATGGGGGCCATGTAACTAGTTCCAGCCAATGAGTTTGTAAGCAGAAATGACAAGTGTCACTTCTGGGCTAGAACATTTAAGTGCTGGAGGAAGACTCTCCGGAACTTTCTTTCTCCATAGCAAAACAAAACAAAAAGAAACAAAACCTAGCAACATATTTCAGGAAGTTGCTACTGAAAAACAGAAGGAGGAGGCAAAGAAAGAAGAGAAAGAAGAAAGTAGCAATGTTCAAAGTGTTTGCTGGTTCACCAGCCTGCATCCCCTATGGACTCTGCTGACAAAGGATATATAGGTAGCACGAGCAAGAAGTTAGCCTTTGCTATTTTATGTCACTGCAATTTGGAGGTTGTCATTGAAACATAACCTACCTTACCCTAACCTATTCAGAAAGTGATACCAGAGTAGATTTGGAATTTATGTGGGCATATTCCCATCATCATGTAAATAAAGGCTCAGAAAACTCTCATAGTCAAGAAAACATAAGAGGTATATAGTAAAAAATTAATAAATAGGATATTGGATGGTTTAATTAAACTTTGTTTAGCCAATATTTCTCAAACATATTTGACTGCTGCAACATGTTTGGGATATTTCTCAGAAATATTTAACCTCAGAAATGACTGACTTAAAAAAAATGCTCAATGATCCACATAAAGCCAAGGGAGAAAGCATGTTCACTGAATTACCAAATGATGCCAAATTCAGAACTGATTTGAAGAATTTCAGAAAAACATGTTTCAAAGACATGTCAACAGACTGAAATTATTACTAAAGGAAGACATATATTAGGATTAAACAGAAAGGCTTGCCCTTAGTCCAAAAATTACCTAGACAGGAACAGGACGGGGGCACTTCCCTTTAAGAATAGCCTATGCTATCTGTAGGCAGAGTTGACTAGAGTTCCTTATGAACTAGAAGAGAAATATAGGCCGGCAAGGAAATGACAAATCCTTAGGTTACATTAATTTTTTTTACTCTTTAACTAGAAGAATAGTTCATACTTAGAAAATAATATCTACATGTAAAATATCTTTATGGAAGTATCTATATTTAGAAAATATCTATATGAAATGAACACTCATGTGCCTCTTAGCTTAACAAGAGTCAATATTTTTAGAGCCCTGTCCCTGGTATCTCTCTGGGTTCCCTCTGTCTTTCTTCTCCCCAGAGATAACCACCATTATAGGTTGAATTTTTAAAAATTAGTTGATTTTCAAGGGGATCAGGTTCACCATTCTCTGCCCTACTCAGCGCATACCTGGTCAGCTGGGATGATTTCTGAGTGTCACATCTTAAGAAAAACATTAAGAAACTGATATGTGCTAGTACATGATCTTTTTGGAGGTGTTTTACATTATAAAAAGGAAAACGGTTAATAAAGGGAGAGTCCCCATTTGCACACTGGAGTGAGGAGATCCCTGGTGGTACTCAAAACTTGATGACTGCAAAAGCATATTGATATGGCTAGGCTTTGTGTCTCCACCCAAATCTCATCTGGAATTGTAATCCTCATAATCCCCACATGTCAAGGGAAAGACCAGGTCGAGGTCCTTGAACCATTGGGGCAGTTTCCTCCACGCTGTTCTCAGGATAGTGAGTGAGTTCTCACGAGATCTGGTTTTATAAGGGGCTCTCCCCACTTCACTCAGCACTTTACCTTCCTGCTACCTTGTGAAGAAGGTGCCTTGCTTCCCCTTCACCTTCCACCATAATTGTAAGTTTCCTGAGGCCTCCCCAGCCATGCTGATCTGTGAGTCAATTAAACCTCTTTCCTTTATAAATTACCCAGTCTCAGGTATGTCTTTACAGCAGCATGAAAACGGACTAATACACATATCATTCCAAAGTATCAATTTTATTTAAACATTTAGGGGAAACATACTCATATATAAAGATAAATATACATTCTTCAGTAGAATGCAAAATTCAAATGACTGATCCAAGATAAAACTAAGGTCTTCAAAGACATGTCTGTGCCTGTCATTGACCCTGGGGTATCAGTTTACCTACCCTTCACTGTTATAGCAGGTATTAATTATGTCAGTAAACATTTGAAAAGACTGATTCAAGAAACCACAATCTCCCTAAAACATGTGAAGAAACTGGATGTGTTATTTAGTGCTCCAGGGACAGAACTAGGGACAGTGGGAAGAAGGTATAAAGAGAGAGAGATTAGAACTTAATAATAACAGAACATTTCCCTAATTATTAAAACTACTGAAAACCAAATGAGCTAGCTTAAAGTCAGTGAATTCTCCACCATTAGAAATTCCCCAAAGTGCATATTTTAGGTTCACTCATCTCATCTCACCTTTCCTTCCTTCCTTTCTTCCCTCCCTCCTTTTCTACCTTCCATCTGCAAATGCCTGTTGTATGCCAGACACTGGGTTAAGCAACGTCTTAAGGAAAAACATACATGGTCTCCAGCTTCATGGAACTCACAGTTCTATGGGAGATATGGACACCAGCATTTTTCAAATGAAAAATGATGTTACAGATGAAAGATCCATAGTCCTGTGATCTGATCAGGGAGGTCAGAAAGCACATCCCTGAGGAAGTGACTATCAAGATCCAAAGAATGAATAAAAGTTAACCAAGGAAAGAGGGTAGGGAAAAGCATTCCACATAAAGGAACAAGCATATGCAAAGGCCCTATGGCAGGAAGAGGCATCATGAGTACAAGGAACTGATAAAAGGTAACCACAGCTAGATCAAGAACAGCAGGTGGGCAAGATTAAGGCTGCAGAGGGAGGCGACAGCCGGACCATTGCTCCAGTAGCCATCACCTCCCTCTGCAGCATTGTAGGTTTTAGTTTGATGGGGAGGATGCGAGCAGGTGATGCATAGGAGCAAATTTCTGTTTTGGAAAAACCATCCTGGCATGAAGAACAGACGGGAAAGAGACAACGGCTGATGGCAGAGTGCTTAGAAAACACCTGCAGTGGTCCAGGCTCAAGACGACGGGAATGTTGTAAAGAGGAGTTGAGCCCTGCATGGGAGATGGAAACAGATCCTCCTTTATGGTCCCTTTCAATTCTCAGAGTTCCAGATTCTATTATTGATTTAAATAGTTTGTGTTTACACATGCAATGTTTTGAGTTTTTTCTCCTTTACGCCTCCCATTAAGAGGTGGTGTCTATGTCCCCTCTCCTTGAATCTGAGTGGGCTTGAGTCTGTTTGACCAATAATGCCACGTGACTTCCAAAGCAACATCATCAAAGGCCAAGCCACTTTAGCTTGGTCTCCTGGAATGCTCGCTCTTGGGATGTTCCCTCTCTCTCTCCTGGAAGCCAGCCCCCACTCTGTGAGCAGCCCACACCACGTGGAGAGGCTATGCCTGACCACTCCAATCCACAGTCCCAGCTGAGCCAAGCCTGCCTGGCATGCCAGCCCAGAAAACAGACACATGAATGAGGAAACCTCCAGACCATTCTTCCCCTAACCATTTGAATCATTCCAGCTGTCTGAATCGTCCCAACTGAGGCCCAGACATCATGAGGCAGGGAAAAGCCATCCACACTGTGCCCTGTCTGAATCCCCAAAACCATGGGCATAATAAAATGCTTGTTGTATTACAGCACTGAGCCAGGGGTGGTTTGTTGTACTGTAATAATAACTGAAATAGTATATGTGTGGTCGTGTCCCTCACTTCTGGGAAATGAGTCTCTATAGCTTTAATCAGATTTTCAAAAGGATTCAGAAGCCAAAAATTGGTTAAGAACCCTTCACTTCAATGAAAAATAATTTTGCTTTATATATAAGATTTTAGAATTATGTCTATGCTAATTAGGTAAAACATATCTGTATTAATTAAAGTTACATTATGGAAGGCCATAAGACAGAAAGACAAATTTTGAGGAGGAAATGAGAGATAGCTGATGTTTATTGGGGAGAAGGAGAAAATAAATTAGGAGAAATAGGGCAAAACCAAATTACAGAGAACTTAAAACACACTTTAGGAAGGCAGTGAAGTAAAAATTTGATCTAGGTGGTATGTCAGGCAGACTCTAATGTGACCCCATGATCTCCATCTCCTGGTGGTCATGCCTTTTGTGATCCCCTCTCTTTGGGTATGAGCAGAACCTGTGACTTTCTTTTTTTCTTTTTTTTTTTTTTTGGAGGGGGGACAGGGTCTCACTCTGCCACCCAGGCTAGATTGCAGCGGTGTGATCATGGCCTACTGCAGCCTCAATCTTTTGGACTCAAGGGTTCCTCTCAGCTCAGCCTCCCTAATAGCTGGGACGACAGGCACGCACCACCAAGCCCAGCTAATTTTTGTATTTTTTGTAGAGACAGGGTTTCGCCATGTCACCCAGGCTGCTCTTGAACTCCTGGGCTCAAGTGATCTTCCCGCCATGACCTCCCAAAGTGCTGAGATTACCAGCATGAGCCACCATGCCCAGCCAACCTGTGATTTCTTCTAACAACAGAATAGGAGATGGGATGTAACTCTTGTGATTATATGATCATATATAATACCCCATATTGCAAGCAGACTTCTTCTTGGTGCCTTGATAAAGTAAGAGGCCACAATGGGAAAGCCCAGCTGGTGAGAACTGTGGGTGGCCTCTAGGAACTACTGGTGTCTCTAGGAACCATGAACAGCCTCTTAGAGCTGATAGGCAGAAATAAGTTAAAGCCTTCAGTCTGGCAGCCACAAAGAAATGAATTATGCCAACAACCTGAGTGAGCTTGGAAGTGGATTCTTCCCCAGCCAAGCCTCCAGATGAGAACACAGCCCAGCCAATACCATGTATGCAGCCCTGTGAGACCCTGTGCAGATAAGCTGTGTCCAGCCTCTCAACTCATGGAAATTGTGAGATAATAAATGTATGTTGTTTTAAGCCACAAAGCTTGTGGGGATTTGTCACACAGCAATAGAAAACTAATACAGGTAGGAAGCAGGGAGCTTTGGAATGTTGTATGGTGAAGCAGGAGAGTAGGAAGAAGGGAGATCACAAGGTATCATGACTGAAGAATAGCATAAAGAATGGTGAGAGTTTGCCATCAAGACAGTCAAAAAGCAGCACAAGTCAGTAAGTTTGTTTGGAACATCATAGAGAATGAGTCATGAAATAAAGATTGTAACATAGCACCTGAGACTTGGAGGAAGTTATTTAAAGAGAAAACAGAGCTTTGCAAGAGTAGAAACAAAACCACACCAGCAAACACATTGAAATGTTGCTATGAAACAGGCTGTACTCTTATTTTTTAATTCCATTTTTCAAGAAAAAAAAAATACTAAGCCATTCTAGTCAAATTACAGAATTTTAGTTTTTATCAATACACTGACTCCCCAGTGTCTCTCCTTTCCCCCAAAAAACCATGACTTTCTTCTACTTAGACTAAATGACATGAATTACTGTTTGCTCACAAATACGGTAATAGTCTTCAAAAAAATTGTGGAAAGCGGCCAGGTGCGGTGGCTCATGCCTGTAATCTCAGCACTTTGAGAGGCCGGGGGGGGGCAGATGACTTGAGGTTAGGGGTTCAAGACCAGCCTGACCAACATGGTGAAACCCCATCTCTACAAAAAATACAAAAAAAAAAAAAATTAGCCGGGCGTGGTGGTGGGAACCTGTAATCCCAGCTACTCGGGAGGCTGAGGCAGGAGAATAACTTGAACCTGGGAGGCAGACATTGCAGTGAGCCAAGATCACACCACTGCACTCCAGAGAGCAAGACTCCGTCTCAAAAAAAAAAATTGTGGAAAGCAAAGGTAAATCCTACACATATGAGAGGCAGACAAACAGAAATGGTTTGCTGCACAAGCCCCAAACTGGCTGCCTTTTCTGAATGTTTACAATAATTGCCCATCCAGGGACAAGCCAACAATCCCCTTGTGTTTGGACCGACAGCGTTTCCCACAAGGGGGAATTAGTAGTCTAAAGAATTTTGCTGGAAAGTAGCTTAAATGATAAGAAATTTAAGGAGGTGCTGGATGAGGAAAGATAGGAAACAGAGATGGATTTATGTTGGAAACAAGGGTGAAAGCAAGCAAGATAAAGACTCTCAAAATAATAAAAAGTTAAAATGAGTCATCCCTCCCATCTCAAGGAGACAAGAATGGGTAGTCATACAAAACCCTATTCAATACACAATTTATACACATACATTTTCACTAAGCTTGTCTGAGCCAGACAAGCTGAAATAAAACCATGATTCTCAGAGCTTCAGGAAAGTGACAAGTCACTCCGGTAAGGCTATCAGGCTCAATAACTTCCACAAATTAGGATCACGTGCATGTATGCACACGCAGGGTAAGTATCAAATGTTTTTCTGTGCTTTGCCAATTTGCATAGAATCCCATGAATGTTAAACTTAGCCTTGAACTAAACGCATCAGAGAGCAGTTTATTATCACTGTGAAACATAAAAGGAATTAAGAAAGTGCTTAGCCAGGTTTGGACACACAGAACCTGTTATTGACTAATGTCAAAAAACAGTGCAAACTGCCTCCTGAGACTCCCCACATCTCAGGAACCACATGCATAATGACAGATTGTTCAGGCCTCCGTCTTCCTGAGGCTCTTCGCGCTGCTAGTTTATCATTCTCAGTTCTTGTACACAAGACTCAGACCCGGGCTGTGATGCTGCTACACTCTAATTATTCCCGCCATGTAGCAAACAGAACTTTAACCTCAAGGAAGTGCACATGTACTGATCAGGATCCCCTTCCGCTGTTACCTCCTGTCTGAACCTCTCCCCCGTCAGGCCTAGGGCTATATCAGTCCCCTGGTCATGATGCTTTTATCACAGACCCCAGAGTCTGCTACTTAAGGAGTATTCTCCCTTCAGGTTCAATGCTGCCCTGGATTGCTTCCTGGTTTGCTCAAAACTACTCCTGTAATCCAGCCACGGTGGTGGTTCTTTCTCAATCAGCAGTGTCCCTTTCTTTGACTGCTGGAAACACTGAGGGAGAAGAAAATCTTCCCAAGGTGTCAGTATAAGCATGGCTGCATTTCCCACAACAGTCACAAGACAATCCACTTTGTCCTATTCACTGCCCACTGGCAGGTTTCCTTAACGGCAGCACTTAAAGAAAAGCAAACTAGATCACTAATAGCTCTTTAACAAAATAAACAAAGGAAACCAATTAAGAAACATTCATGGAGATGCCAAACTCCTCTCCCTTGTATGTCAGAGAAAAATATCTGCAGCTTTTGATCAGGCCCTAGAATCAGACTGGCTGGATTCAAATCCCACTTCTCCATTTGCTAACTGAGTAACCTTGGACAAGTTACTTAACATCTCTGTGTGTCAGTTTCCTTATCTGTAAAATGGGGATAATTACAGTACTTACCTCACGAATGGTTTTAAGGGTTAAAATGAGCTGATACACGTAAAGTCCTTAGAATAGTGCTTATAGAGCATATAGTGGTCAAAAAGTGTTACTACTGTTGCTGTTATTATTATTATCATTATTTGTTCAGTCCAGGCTAGGCACAGATGCCATCAAAGTTTTGCTCAGAGGACCAGGGTTCCAGTCAGAACTCAGAAATCCCTGCAAATCATGGATTGTCAGAATCTCAAACATCTGTGCATGCCTCATAGTTGGCAGGATATTTTCATATCCATCACCTCACCTTGTTCTTCCACAGTACCCGTGAGATAGAGAATGAAGATTATCTCCATTTTACCAATGAGGAAACCAGAGCTCAGAGAGGGCAAGGGCTGGCTTAGTCAAGGTCACACCAAGAGTTATTCTGCAGCCTAGTGTGACTCAGCCCTGGGACTCCAGAGCCGAGGCTCTCTGCACCACGTGGGAAGGAGTCAGTCTTCCTCCATCTCCAGATCTGGGGTGGGCTCCACTCTCCCAGAGTGGTCTGAGAAGACTGGGGCCCACAGAGCTGCCTCATTCTTCAGAGTTTGATGATGTGTCTCTCTCCAGGGCTGTTTTCGGCAAACATTACTGAGCACAGCTCTAAATCACCAAGACCCGTCAGGCTTCTGTTCCCAGAAGGTCAAAAGAGATGGACTAAGACCCACAGCTATGCTGAAGCATCCACCCACACCCAACCCACTTACGCGCCAAACCCTTCCACGGCCCTAAGTGCTGAAGTTTGGCACCTGGGACCTTCTTGCCTAACGTGATTCCTCTTGGGGCTTTTTAAAACGAAATACACCAGTCAATAGAATCAAATTGCCATGCCTTGAAGTGATGCCAGCAAATAGAAGATTCTGTTGACTGCACTGATAGAAGCATTTTAACTTTCAAAGCTCTTTCACAGCTATTTCTTTTTTAAAAAAGTTTGTTGGTAATCTTTTGTGGAATCAGGTTTAAAAATAAAGCTGATACCTCTCCCTCCCCATTTTATTTTACTTATTTATTTTTTTGAGACAGAGTCTCATTCCTCGCACAGGCTGGAGTGCAGTGGTGCAATCTCGGCTCCTGCAACCTCCGCCTCCCATGTTCAAGCAATTCTCCTGCCTCAGCCTCCCAAGTAGCTGGGACTACAGGCACCCGCCATCATGGCTGGCTAAATTTTTTGTATTTTTAGTAGAGACGGGGTTTTACCATATTGATCAGGCTGTTCTCCAACTCCTGACCTCAAAGATCCACCTGCCTTGGCGTCTCAAAGTGCTGGGATTACAGGCATGAGCCACCGCAACTGGCCTCTCTGCCTCCCCATTTTAAAAGTAATAGAATTTCACTTTCACTTCTTTTTAACCTGGGTTTACATGATCATTACAGAAAATTTAGAAAAGATGGAAAAATAGAAAGAAAAGAAGAAGAATCCCATTCCTCCCTCTGCCCTGACCACGTGCACATCCCACCCCATCAAGAAAACCATGACTCATACTGTGGTAAATTTTAATTCCAGATGATGTTCTTGGAAAAGCTTTGGTTTGCTTGCTGGACAGACCTGTGATCACAATGCACATCCAACTTCGCACTGCCTTTTCTCTTTTAACATAGCAAAATCATTTTTCCATATTGGATAAGGTTGCATAGTATCTCCACTAAGATGTGGCATTATAATTTGTTTACCAATCCTCGACTGTTACAATACAGGTTGATTATAAATTTTCAGAATTTCAGTGTCTCCTAATTTTGTCATCACAATCCCTATGCAGCAGGTAGGGCAGCCACAATGACCTCTTTTGGGCTAGGACATCACACACACAGAAGGTCACTTGTTTGGAAATATATTATCTGTGTCAAGAAAAGTAAACCAATGGGACTTAGGGGGGTTCTTCCCTCTTCTCCTGGCATCTTTCTGACAGGGTCATTAATAAGTTTAAAGTCAACCACAGAACACACAATTAACTACCAATAACTGACTTTTAAAACTAGGACAGTGGTACTTGCAAATCTTGCATATATATATATATATATATATTTTTTTTTTCTTCTTTAGACGGAGTCTCGCTCTGTTGCCCAGGCTGGAGTGCAGTGGCGCAAACTCGGCTCACTGCAAGCTCCACCTCCTGGGTTCATGCCATTCTCCTGACTCAGCCTCCTGAGTAGCTGGGACTACAGGCGCCTGCTATCACGCCTGGCTAATTTTTTTTGTATTTTTTAGTAGAGATGGGGTTTCACCGTGTTAGCCAGGATGGTCTCGATCTCCTGACCTCATGATCCGCCCGCCTCAGCCTCCCAAAGTGCTGGAATTATAGGCGTGAGCCACCGCGCCCGGCCCCAAGGTTTCATATTAATTTTTACTATTTGATGCTAATGGCCCAAAGGGGAGTCGAGTCCATTTAAATCCATTAGGCAAGAAAGACTTTGAGGATACAGAAAATACCATACCTTTAAAAAGAAAGCAGTAATAGGGGCCTAGAGAATTGGGCAAAAAGACTAAACATCTTACTAGGGCTTCACACCATTTTGTAAAGGCCTAAATGTAAACCTCTTCTAAGTGAAAGTCCCCTAATTAACATGTCATTCTTCCCACAACTCCTTATTTTTAGCTCTATTAGAGTACTTTTCCCTTTCTGCTTAGTATGATAGCCAGTTATCTCCCTTATTTGCTCAATCATTTGGTTATTTATTCCACAAATATTTACGGGATGCTTCCTCTGGAAATCACCCCATCATAAAAGATTTACAAGCTGTGATCCTCACCATGAAGGTGGTCAAGTGTCACAGTTTAGCATGTGGGATCTGGAGACACAGCATCTGAGTTCCTGATCCAATTGCCTTGTTCCAGCTGTAAAAACTCAGGCAAGTTACATGACCTCTCTGTGTCTGTTTGCTCCTTTCTAAGGAGAGGATAATAACATGTGTCTCACAAGACTGTTTTGAGGCTTAAAGGCATTCATCCTTTAAGAGTATTTGGAACATAACTTGGTATATGTCAGCAGTCAATAAACATTTGTTATCATGATTGCCATCCAGAAGAGCAAAATCTAATTAAGAGGTTTCTGAGCTGCATCTCTTGCCTAAACCTTGATAATAATTTTTTTTTTTTTTTTTTTTTTTGAAACAGGGTCTCATTCTGTCATCCAGGCTGGAGTGCAGTAGCATGCTCATGGCTCACTGCAGCCTCAACCTCCTGGGCTCAGATGATGCTTCCACCTCAGCCTCCCGAGTAGCTGGACTACAGGGACATACCGCCACACTCGTCTCATTTTTGTATTCTTTGTAGAGATGGGGATTTGCTTTGTTGGCCAGGCTGGTCTCAAATTCCTGAGCTCAAGTGGTCTGCCTGCCTAGGCCTCCCAAAGTGCTGAGATTACAGGCATAAGCCACCATGCCTAGCCAATAAATTCTTATACTCCCACTTTTGTGGTCAACTTTTTCTTTTTTAAAAAAATAGTTTTGGTTTCTTAAATTTTTTAAAAACATTTCAATAATTTTGGGGGAACAGGTGCTGTTTGGTTGCATGGAAAAGTTCTTTAGTGGTGATTTCTGAGATTTACCCATCAACCACGCAGTATACACTGTACCCAACGTGTAGTCTTTTATCCTTCACCACCCTCACACCTTTCCCCCGGAGTCCCCAGAGTCCATTACATCATTCTTCTGCCTTTGCATTCTCATAGCTTAGCTTCTGCTTATAAGTGAGAACGTACACTGGTTTTTCATTCCCAAGTTACTTCACTTAGAATAATGGTCTCCAGCTCCATCCAGGTTGCTGCAAATGCCATTATTTCATTCCTTTTTATGGTTGAGTGGTATTCCATGGTGTATATCTATATGTATCATTTTCTTTATCCACTCGTTGGTTGATGGGCATTTAGGCTGGTTCCATACTTTGTAGTTGTGAATTGTGCTGCTATAAACATGCATGTGCAAATGTCTTTTTCATACAATGACTTCTTTTCCTCTGAGTAGATACCCAGTAGCGGGATTGCTGGATCAAAAGGCAGTTTTACTTTCAGTTCTTTAAGGAATCTCCATACTGTTTTCTATAGTGGTTGTACTAGTTTACATTCCCACCAACAGTGTAGAAGTATTCCCTTTTCACCACATCCATACCAACATTTCTTATGTTTTGATTTTTTAATTATGGCCATTCTTGCAGGAGTAAGGTGGTATTGCATTGTGGTTTTGATGTGCATTCTCTGATAATTAGTGATCTTGAGCATTTTTTCATAGTTTGTTGGCCATTTGTATTAGTCTGTTTTCATGCTACTAATAAAGACATACCTGAGAGTGGGTAATTTATAAAGGAAAAAAGGTTTAATTGACTCACAGTTCCACATGGCTGGGGAGGCCTCGCAATCATGGCTGGAGGTGAATGGGGAGCAAAGTCACATCTTAAGTGGTAGCAAGCAAGAGAGCTTGTGTAGGGGAACTCCCCTTTATAAAACCATCAGATTTCGTGAGACTTATTCACTATCATGAGAACAGCACAGGAAAGGCTCGCCCCCATGATTCAATTACTTCTCAGCAGGTTCCTCCCATGACACATAGGAATTATAGGAGCTACAATTCAAGATGAGACTTGGGTGGAGACACAGCCCAACCATATTACCATTTGTAATATGTACCATCTTCTTTTCTTGTACCATCTTCTTTTGAGAATTGTCTATTCACGTCCTTAACCCACTTTTTGATGGAATTATTTGTTTTTTTCTTGCTGATTTGTTGAATTCCTTGTAGATTCTGGATATTGGTCCTTTGTCAGATGCAAAGTTTGTGAATATTTTCTCACATTCTGTGGGTTGTATTTACTCTGAGTATTTGTTTTGCTGTGCAGAAGCTTTTTAGTTTACTTAGGTCCTATCTATTTATCCTTGTTTTTGTTGCATTTGCTTTGGGGTTCTTGCTATAAACTCTTGGCCTAAGTCAATGTCTAGAAGAGTTTTTCCAATGTTATCTTTCATAATTTTTATGATTTCAGGTCTTAAAGTCCTTGATCCATCTTGAGTTGATTTTTGTATAGGTGAGATATGAGGATCCAGTTTCACTCCTCTACATGTGGCTAGCCAATTATCCCAGCACCATTTGTTGAATAAGGTGTCCTTTCCCCATTTTACGTTGTTTGTTTGTTTTGTTGAAGATCAGTTGGCTATACGTATTTGGCTTTATTTCTGGGTTCTCTATTCTGCTCCATTTTCCTCAATTATTCTCTCAAATAAGTTTTCCAAACTTTTCGATTTCTCTTCTTTCTTGGGAACACCAATTATTTTTATGTTTGGGTCATTTGCACATAATCCCAAATTTCTTGGAGGCTTTGTTCATTTTTTCAATTCCATTTTCTTTGTCTTTGTTGGATTAGGTTAATTCAAAAGCCTTGTCTTCATGCTCTGAAGTTCTTTCTTCTACTTGCTTGATTCTATTGTTGAAACTTTCCAGTGTATTTTGCATTTCTGTAAGTATGTCTTTCATTTCCAAAAGTTATGATTGTCTTTTCTTTATAATATCTATTTCTCTGGAGACTTTTTCATCCATATCCTCTATTATTTTTTAAATTTCTTTAAGTTGGTTTTCACTTTTCTCTGGTACCTCCTTGAGTAGCTTAATAATCAACTTTCTGACTTCTTTATGTGGCAATTCAGAGATTTCTTATTGGTTTGGATCCATTGCTGGAGAGCTAATGTGGTCTTTTAGGGTGTTATAGAACCTTGTCATATTACCAGAATTACTTTTATAGTTCCTTCTTATTTGGGTAGACAGTTTCAGTGGAAAAATCTGGAACTCAAGGGCTCTCGTCCCATGGGGTGATTCCTTGATGTAGTGCTCTCCCCATTCCCCTAGGGATGGAGCTTCCTGAGAGACAGACTGCAGTGATTGTTACTGCCCTTCTGGGTCTAGCCACCCAGCGGGGCTACCAGACTCCAGGCTGGTGCTGGGGAATGTCTGCAAAGAGTCCTGTGATGTGATCCGTCTTCAGGTCTCCCAGCTATGGACACCAGTACCTGCTCTGGTAAAGGTGGCAGGGGAGTGAAGTGGACTCTGTGGGAGTCCTTGGTTGTAGTTTCATTTAGTGTGCTGGTTTCCTCAAATGCTGGTTATGCTAGCAGTGAAGTTGTCACATGGACAGACTCAGGACTTCTGGTTACCCAGGATGTTGCAGGCGGTAGAATTAGCTGTTGTTTTCTCCTTCTTTGGAGCAGGGTTGTTCTGTTATGAGTTGCTGTAATGGCTTGAATTGGTTGGCCTCCAGACAGGAGGTGGCACTTTTCAAGAGAGCATAAGCTGCAGTAGTAGAAGGGGGATATAAGCTTGCCCTATGTTGGCCAAGATAAGTACTTACTTGGGTTTCTCAGGCAATAGGTGGGGCCATAGAGCTACCAAGACCTTATGTCTTCGGCTACCAGGGTGGGTAGAGAAAAACCATCAGGTGGGGCTGGGGTAGGCGGGTCTGAACTCAGACTCTCTTTGGGCAGGGCTTGCTGCAGCAACTGTGGGGAATGTGGGGGAGGCAGCGGTGCGGGTGGTTCTCAGGCCAATAGAGTTATGTTCCCAGGAGAATTATGGCTGCCTCTGCTGTGTCATACAGGTTGCCAGGGAAGAGGGGGAAGCCAGCAGTGACAGGCCTCACCCAGCTCCCACACAGCCAGCAAAGCCAGTCTCATTCCCACCATGCCTCACCAACAGCATCAAGTATACATCCAGGCAGCTGGTGAGCAGAGCTGAAATCTTGCCCCAGACAACAAGCTTCTCCACCGAGAAAGCAAGTGGGGCTGTCAGGCTTTACCTCTCCCTGCCTGCCTGCAGCTTTGGCTGTGACTTCTGCACTCATATATGCACTTCCCATTCGTCCCCACCCCCCGACCCCGACCAGATTCTACTCAGGAAAATTTATGCTTAGGTCGAAATTATTACAAAGTTCAGCTAGAAGCTTCCATCACCTGTGGCTCCTCTCTAATTCTGCTGGCTGCCTTCCCCAAGGACTCCTGCGAGATAAGGCCAGGAATGCTCTCCCTGGGCTCAAGCTAGGGACTAGGAAGACCCTATAGGGTTCTTCCTGCTGCTTCTTCTATTTTTATATTTCTCTCAGCTCCTTAAAACCATTTCAGTTCTAGATAAGGTTAAATCCTTCTCCCATGATCTGTATTTTCAGGTTCTCCAGAAATACAGGATGTGTGTCAGAGACCAACTTTTCCCCCTCTCACACTCTGGGAGCTCACAGTTTTTGTGCTGTCTTACAGAGTCTGCAGTGGCAAGCCACTTCTTTCAAAGACTCTATGAATTATTTCGGTTTTCCTGGTATGTTCCTGTAGTGGTTCTTGGAGCTCAAGTTCATGGTTTGAGTCCCCACACACTGTTCTGTCCATCCACGTGGGAGCTGCATGTTAGTCCTGTCTCCTATCTGCCATTTTCCTCTTCACCCCTATAAAAATCTGGTCACCTTTTTCTGTCTTCTCTGGAAGTTGTTCATATTTCTTATGATAAATCCCCTTTCTCTAACTGTAATTCTCCAATGAGTATCTAGGCAATCCATCTGGCTTTAGTGGCATTAATAAGACGGACTATGCTTCTGCATTAGATTTTTCCCCTAAAGTCTCCAGTCTGCTTATTTTTGCAAGCAGGTATGTGGTTTTGAAAATGACTTATTCATCATGGTCACAAAATGAGCACTTTCCCATTAAGATTTATCACAAATCTAACTCTAACTGAAATGCTGGGAGGAAAAAGTAGAGGCATACACATGCAGATACGTAAATATATATAGCATTTATGTATACCCTTTATACATATTTTTTAAGTCAAAGAATTTTTAACACTCTCCCAACACTCAGTTGGAACAGTAAAAGCTATACCTAGAGGAAAATTTATAGACTGAAATGTTTTAATTTTAAAAGAGACTTTTTAGAAGAAACTCTTTATTCATATATAAAAATTAGAAACAGAAAGTAAATTCCTCTCGCCTCAAAAAATGAACTAATAAAAATAAAAGCTGGAACTAATGCATTATAACACAAAGAATAGTAGCAGCAAGGATAAATAAGTTCAAAAGACCTCTTTGGGTCTTTTGGAAGAAAAATTAAAAGAGTAAAATAGGTAAATCTTTCATAGGCCTGTTTAAGAAAAAAAAATAGAGTGAACAGAAGTGTAAGACATTAGGAATGAGAAAGGAGACAACTACAGATAAAGAAGAAAATAAAATAATTATGAGCGAATTCCACCTGCAACTCTGGCAAAAAGTTTGAAACCCTAGAGGAAATGAATAATGTCGATAATCAAAATTAATCCAGAAATGAAAAACCTAAACATACAGATTAACATAGGAAAAAGGAGCCACTTACCATAGAAAAAGGTAGGAGGATCAGATATATTCAGCTGAATTCTATTTTTTTTTAAATAGGTAATTCCAATGTTATTGAACTAATTCAGGCCTTTAAAATACACAGAAATGTCCCCAATTCATTTTATGAAACCAGTGCTGAGTTAGTACCAAAATCCAATCAAGATTTACTAAATAAATAAAACAATGATCAAAATATGTACATAAATATGATGCAGCCAAGCAAAAATGTAGAAGGAGGCATGAGGAAGACCGCCATAAAAAACAGAAACCTGTGATCACATCTGTGCAATTATATAAAAATTATGTGTGTACATATAATAAATTATTTAATAACACATAAATTATCAATTAATATGTAATAATTTTATCAAGTCCACGACAGTCAACATAAGCACATACACACAAATGAATGTAAGACTTTTCACTGCATTTAAGGACCCAGTAGTAAGATCCTACGCCAAACTCAGGACTCAGTGTTTTCTCAAAGGTTATGATGTGCAATCCTAGCCTTGTACCATCTACATTGGTACATGACAGGCAGAAAATGTCTCATTCATTTTGCATCTCACAGAGAATTTTGTTATATTGAAAAGAAAATAATCCTTCTAGTATATTAGGAGCATTCAGATAACCTGACATTCTCTAAAATTAAGAATAAGCAAAGATAATCATGTCAAGACATATGTTCCAATAAATAGATTTGAGGGGGGAAAGGGGTTCTCTATTCAAAGCAGTTTAGAAAATCTCTTATGGGAGATTCACAGGGCATACGCATACACTAAGGGCTTTGAAAAGTCCTGTGGTAAACGAAAGTTTTATTTAACTTGGAAAATCCCCAAATGAGTTGACTGCAGAACTCTTTCTTCTTGTTTCTTTTTTGTGTGATACCTGTTAATATCCCAAGGAACTGCAGCTCTGAAGAACACTTTGAGGGAATTCCAGAGTTAAAGTCATTGACCTAGCAATTTCAGACACTGAGAAGAAAACAAAGAACTGATGGGTAGACAGAATCCATTGTAGAATCAGAAAACACATTCTTTGTCATTCCATGGCTGACAAATTATTCTGCTTTTGTCATATTTCAGATTATATCTTACCAGGCTTATTCATGAACTCATCTACTGATGCACTCACATGAGTCAACATAAGGATGTGCACCAAGAAAACTGTAAAATGCTATAACAAATGTATGTAAAGACCATCTTTTTTTTTTTTTTTTGAGAGAGAGAATCTCACTTTGTCACCCAGGCTGGAGTTTAGTGGCGCAATCATAGCTCATTGCAGCCTTGAACTCCTAGGACCAAGGGATCCTCCTGCCTCAGTCTCCCAGGTAGCTAGGAATACAGACATACACCACCAGGCCCAACTAATTTTTTAAATAAGGTTTTTGTAGAGATGGTCTCTCTCTGTTACCCAGGCTGGTCTCAAACTCCTGGCCTCAAGTGATCCTCCTGCCTTAGCCTCCCAAAGTGCTGGGATTACAGGCATAAATTATTATTATACTGATTGGTTCTAATGCCTTCTTGGGGCACTAAGTTAATTTAGGTAAGATGTTAATATCAGTACTTGATCATTTTCTCCCATGACCAGAAACACACAAGAAAAGTGGTCTACTGAAAAAGACTGTGTGATACATCGTGGGTACTGATGTTCTTCTTACCATTTGGCACCAAAAACCTGCAGGTATCTATTTTGGGACCATAGAAGCAGAATATGTTGTCAATATTAATAATGAATACTATTATTAATTCTTAATTCCATATTCGATGACTGATTAGATGTAAGTTTTACTGCAGAAGTCTAACGCCATTAATATGATATCACTATTTCAAGATTTGTTCACTCAGATTCTTATAAAAACAAATTACAGCCCAACTTTATTAGGAATGAATGATTAAACTGATTGCCTCTAAGACTGTAAAAAAGAAAATATTTAAGTAATAATTTTCAAGCCCTTTAGAACATCCAAACTCAAAAAGATAACAATATGTTTATAGCAAATAATTTTCACTTATAGTTTACTTGCCTTTAGTGTTTATATATATAGTCATATCAAAATAGCATTTATTTTAAAAATTCCATAATTTAGATGTTTCACAAACTGAGGCTACACTGTCTCTCATTTGACATAAAAGAATAAGGTCTATCTACATTAAATTTAAATTTGCTCCATCAACAAAAGTTCTATTTCTATCTCCTAATGCCTCAGCTTACCTAGTAATAACCATATCATTAGACATGATTTTTCAGTATGGGATTTTCCTTTATCCTTCCATTCTCCTTCAGACCAATCTGTGACTAGCAACAGAGTATCAAGATGTCTGATCAGGACTAGGGGTGCCCACAGAGAAAAAGAGAAAGAACCAGAATGCTGGTACTTTCGTCATGTGGCTTAGCCAGTCCAGAGACCTTTCTTGTCTAAGAGAGGCCTAAGAGAGACATATATCATTTGCTAGAGTCTGGGAGGAGATGCCACGTGTGTCTGCCACTACCAGAAAGACAAGAACCCACAGTCAAAGTATTTACTGTATACATGAAACTTACCCTTTCCACACTCATTCAATAAGCCTGCTGAGTACCTGCCACATGCCAGACATGAAACTTCCTGAATACTTCCTACAGTCCAGCATTTTTCTAAGTGTTTGCAAATGTGAACACATTTAAGCCTCACAACGATGCTATCAGGAAGGGACAAATTCTTATTCTCATTTTACCGATGCAGATGCAGGTACAGAAAAGTTAAAAACCTTACCCAAAGTCATACAGTCGGTAAGTAAGTGGTGGAGCTGTGATTTTAACTCAGGCTGTCTGGCCCCAGAGTCTACATTCTTAACCGCAACTGTATCCTGCCTCACTACAGAGCAGCACGTAAGATGAGGTCCCTACCCCAAGGTGTTTAATATTCTTTTGAAAATATGAAGAGTTTACCTTTTAGAGATGCTTCGTTTTTTAAGAGACGGGGTCTTGCTCTGTTTCCTGGGCTGGCGTGCAGTGGCGAGATCATAGTTCACTGCAGCCGGGAAGTCATGGGCTTTTACAAGCAATCCTCCCACCTCAGCCTCCTGAGTAGCTAGAGCTACGGGCATGTGCCACCATGCCCAGTGAATTTTGTACTTTTTTTTTGTAGAAATTGGGTCTTGCTCTGTTGCCCAGGCTGGTCTAGAACTCCAGGCCTCAAGCAATCCTTCTGCCTCAGCCTCCCAAAATGCTGAGATTACAGACATGAGCCACTGCACCAGGCTGAGATGTTACTTTTTAAAAACAAAACACTCAATGCAAGGTTTCTGAATGCCAGTTCAAACTTCAATCCTTGATGCAAAGTTTTCACCCAACCAAGACAAAACAAGAAAAAACAATTACGAGAGAGGGGGAGAGAGAGGGAGTGTGTGTGTGTGTGTGTGTGTGTGTGTGTGTGTGTGTGTGTGTGTGTGTGTGTGTGTGTTGGGGGTGGGGGGTGTATGTCCACCAATTGCCTTTCTGGGTCTAATGGATAATCCTCCATTTTAGTGTCAATATTTCCTTTGTTTTCTAAACAATAATGACAGCATGTGTAGCTATTGTTTTGTTAATGCCCTTACTTGACCAAATGAGAAGTTAGTAAATCTAAACTGAGCTTCCGAAATTTTTCATTTCACTGGTCCATGAGCTCATAGAGCTCCAAGTCTGAAAATCAATGAACTACCTTTTTTTTTTTTGAAGAAGGCATTATGTTAAGTGAAATAAGCCAGACACAGAAAGATAAATACTGCACAAGCTCACTTATATGTGCAATCTAACATAGCCAAACTCACAGAAACAGAGAGTAGAACAGTGGTTACTAGGGGCTGTTGGAGGAGAGAAATGGGGAAGTGTTAGTCAAAGGGTATACAATATTTCAGTTATATAAAATAAATAAGATCTGGAGATCTACTGTATAGCATAGGGCCCATGATTCACAACACTGTATTGTATGCTTAAAAATTCGCTAAGAGGGTAGATCTTATGTTATGTGCTCTTACCACAAAAGGAAAAAAAAGGAAGGGAGAAGAAACTTTGGGAGATAATGGATAAGTTCAGGGCATGGATAGTGATGATGGTTTGATAGTTTCATGGTATACCTACTTCCAAACACATCAAGTTATACACATTCAATATCTACAACTTTTTGTATGTCAGTCATTCCTCAGTAAAGTTGTTAAAAAAAAAAAAAGATGGCGACCCGATATTTCCTTTGATAGGTAAGTATCATAGAGAAGGATATTTCGTACCTCTTACTGCTGGGGTCGGGGAGGCAAAGAGGAAATGTGAGGAGGGCACCAGAGTGGCAGCCTCCACAGAACATTCTGGCATTAAAGGTTGTGAGGGGCTTGTCTGAATGGCCAAGGACAAACTGCCTAAATGAAGACTTTTTAAATGATGGAAAATGCTCTCCTTCTCTGATGTACCCCCCTCTAAAGAAAGAACTGTTGTTCTGAGGTCAGAATTTTATATAGCTTGTGATTTTACACCCTTCTTGTTCAGTATCATTATATATGCACAGCTTCTTGAAGTTAAAAACATAAACTACTACCTACCGTCAAGATGAATATCAAACAATTCTATCTCCTACCCTGAAGTAATTGTTAACACTATTATTTTCACAGTAAATAATTGTTACAGCCATTTGCTGGTGAAATAGTGACATGTTTTGTTGACTTCTTACAAATACCAAGAAAAATCAAATGCTTCTTGTAGCACATTGGTTAAGTTGCTAATTACTTGTATTTGAGCTTGAAATCCTGGCTCTTCTCAAAAATAAAAATAAGTTATGACAAATATATATCACTGGAGCATATAGAAATCAACATTTCTATTATAGAGTCTTCCTTAAAATCTACTCTCTCAAAAAAATGGATTGAAATATTGAATAATTTAACACTAAATTAATTTCAGTAGGGTAAATCTGTTGGCTAGATCACTTGCAGGGTAGTGATACACATGTCTTTATTCAGAATTCTGAGTATTTAACTGGTTATTTTTCATGCTAACCTACATTAGACAGTTCTCATGTTCAAAACATCCAGTCTATTTAAGATTGGATTCCCCAAGAAAATGTGCTACACATGTGAAAATGAGTATAGGTTGAGCATCCCAAATCCAAAAATCAAAAATACAAAATCTGAAATGCTCCAAAATCCAAAAGTCTTTGAGTGTTAATGTGATACTCATAGGATATGCTCAATAGAGCATTTTGGATTTCAGATTTCCAGATTTGGGATACTCGATAAGTGTAATGTAAATATTCCCAAATCAAAACATATCTGAAACCTGAAACACTTCTATTCCCAAGCATTTCAGATAAGGAATACTCAACCTGTAATTTAAATCAATGCCAGAAGAACTATTAGGGGAAAATAAAATTTAATAACCAAAGTTAGATTTTACAGCTTTAATGGCAACTTTAGAACATTTTAATAGCACAAAAGAATAAAACAGACTTTATAATATCATTGCAAGTAGAAAGCAAAATAGTAACTTTATTCTATGAATTAAAAAGCCATAGTATGTCATAGTTCTTAGGTTTACAGCCACTATACAAGGGACAAAGCCAGAGCCAACTTTCCTTGAAAAGCAATTAAAAGAACAGATGAACACAAAGTAGTCTCCAATATGTAATTGACTCTGCTGTGATTTTATCTATTTCAATGAACTCAAAGAGAAAGTTAATGTATAGTACAGGATCATACTCAAGGGAAATAGGGAAAACATCACACAATGGGCCAGGGGATCTGGATTCTGCTTGCAATTCCCCGACATGCTCCCATTTACATGTGAAGCAAATCACTTTATCTAAGCCTCAGTTTCCCAACTGTAGCATGAGAAGCTGAAATCCAATCATCTATAAGACTTGCTAATTTAGCATGTTTTAAAACAAGAAATTTTTTCAGTAGTTTTACCACTGTAGACACAGATTAATCTTGCCCAAGAACCCCTTGCTATGTCTTTTTTTTTTTTTTTTTTTTTTTTTTTTTTGAGACAGAGTCTTGCTCTGTTGCTCAGGCTGGAGTGCAGCGGTGTAATCTCAGCTCACTGCAACCTCTGCCTCCTGGGTTCAAGCAATTATCTGCCTCAGCCTCCCTAGTAGCTGGGGTTACAGGTGCCCACCACCACACCTGGCTAATTTTTGTATTTTTAGTAGAGATGGGGTTTCACCATCTTGGCCAGGCTGGTCTTGAACTCCTGGCCTCATGATCCACCGACTTCAGCCTCCCAAAGTGCTAGGATTACAGGTGTGAGCCACCGCGCCTGCCTGCAATGTCTTTTAAGTTTCTTAATCTCTAAGTTCTCCCCTTCCACTCCTTTTGCTCCTGAAGAAGAGCCTGAGCCCTTTTACCTGCAGAGTTTCCCACAGTCTGGACTGTGGTGATACACATTCATGACTCATTTCAACATGTTCCTCTGTCCTCTGTATTTCCTAAAAATGGGTGGTTGATTCCAGAAATAGAAGCATTTATGTCCTCGCTTTTATTAACTTATAACATTTTGAAATGGGAATTAAATATTAATAATGATGACATAAAGGAGTTTAATTCAGTCTATATGAACCCAACTCTTCCTCATTTGCTTAGGGCACTACCCCTTTCCAAGGGGGAATAAGGCATAATGGCCACATTCTCTATCAACACCAAGGATTCTTTTTACTAGAAAGCCACCTCTAGGCTCATATGCATTCAGGATATGGATACTACCCCAGGTATGATCTTGGCAAGTTTCCCTTCATCTTTATATTTGCATTAGTCTCCTTTCTTCCCAGACCTACAGCTCCCCCAGCTACAGAGGCGTTACATAAGGTAGACCTGCCACAGGGCGGCTGCCATTGTTAACTACTCCAGGAGGCAGCCCTTCAGCAGAAATAATAGAAATATGCTGCCTTAGAAGTGTGAACCCACCTCTCTTGGGGAAATGAACTCCAGAAGGTGAATTTAAAAACAGCATCTTAGCAGGAAAGGCGGAAAGGGAGAGACATACCCTAGCATCGTCATCGAGGAAACAATTCTGCCACCAGCCATTACAGCTGCATCATCTGCAAAAATGAGTGTTCTATAGGCAGAGCAGATGTTCCAAAGCTGTGTCATTTGTAAAAATAAATGAGAAACGTGAATTGAAGATGCGACCTCACTCAATATCATCTTTGAGAGTAATAGCAATTAGGCACATTGAATATAATTAGAGCTGAGAATGCAAGGATCTTTCTTCAATCTAAATATAACTGCAGAAAACATATTTTCAAAAAGTAAAATAACTCTCACTGTTGCCTGCCACCACACAGTTGCAAAGTGAGCCAGTCTAATTCTGGGAAGCTTAGACAAATGTGGCTGATTCCATACCTTTGCTAAAAAAAAAGTTGCCAATTCTTCAGCCATAGGAGAAATTAAAGGTTGGATTGGTCAGAAAGAAAACAGGTGTTTTTTGTTTGTTTAAGACTGAATAATTAGGAAGAAAAAGGCAGAGGAGGGAATTTATTTTTTCCCTCATAACTTCAGAGAATTAGGAATAATGGCTTCACATATCCATCCCTGTAAGGAAGACAGGAGTAAGAAAAGTTGGTAGACTGCTGGGCCTCAATTTCTTGCTCAGATATAGCTGTGGTAATTTGGTTGCTCAGATTTCTTGCTCAGATATAGCTGATCACATCTCAAGAGTCACCTCCAGCTGATTGGTAGTGGCTGCCTAGACTTTTATGAAGAATTCTAAGCACAGTCCTGGATTGGCAGGGAAGGGTTCTGGGATCAATTAGCAATGTCTGCCTTGGGTGCTGTAGTGCAGAATGGCAGCATGAATTTGGACAGATGTTTAGCATCCCTGGGGAAGGTGATCTCTGAGGTTTCTTCTAGCATCTGGTCCAACTGCATTCAATTTCAGAAGATGAAGCTAGGACCAATAACGCTTGAGTGACTTGCCAAAGGTCTAGCACCAGAACTAGAGGATCCCCTCTAATAGTGTTCTTGCTACCAACAGATGCATCACGTTACTTTTCTGGAGCACTGACTCAGAGATAGAGGAGGTAAAATGAAGCAAGGAGAAGCAAAGGGAGGAAGTTAAAGACTGATTGAGAAACCAAATGAAAAAGAGGAAAAGATCAGCAGGATTGACAGAGATGGGCCAGGAAACAGACTTGTATCCCACGCTGCAGTTGCTATGCAAAGTAACCATTTCCACACCTGATGAATCAAAGATACTCATGATTCCCTTGCTGACGATTTCCTGCTCACCACCCACGTGGGGAAACCTACTTGTGTCATCTCCCCCATGGCTGAGCATCTGCTCTCACAGGCCCAGCTGCACAGACTGCTGGTCATATGACTGTGGCTTCCTGGCCACAGATGCTTGGACCAGAAATGGATAACTCGTCCAACTTGAACTAGTTGTATTTTTCCCCAGGAATTTGAAACTGGGGCCTGAAGACACTAGGTGCTTGACTAGGGAAGTGATATAAAACAGGAAGCCATGTCTGGCCCACATACATGCCAAAACAGAGAACGCTGGTATGGAGAGAGAGAGAACAGAACAGGTCCAGGAGCTGTAGGGGGAAGAGACCATGTGATCTTAAGAAGAGAAAGAGATATTAGCTGCCCTGCTTCCACATTTTGGTGGGTGGGGTAGGCACTTAGCTGTACTCCAAACCACTGGGTTCCACAGCTCAGGTGGCTTTTATTCACTGCAAATAAATACGACCCCCTGGTGAAGTCAACTGAATCCTACTTGGTTTCCAATTTCTATGGACATAGCAACATTGCTGTGGGGGAGGGGGAGATGAGAATGGTGGCCTCTTATGAGTTTAATATTCTCAGAAAACTCAAATTCATATATGCAAAACTTTTCACTAAAATATCAATTTTATGCACCAAGTAAGCATTAAGGCAATAAGTCAAATTAAACAAGATATCAGCTACTTAGAATCTACTCTGATGACTTAGCTTCATAAGCAAATGTGAGACAAGTTTATATTATTACCATGCATTTCATGTACAACAACCCTAGAGTCTGGGCTGCAAAATCCTGAAAACATGGCATCCATTTGCTTTTCACAAGTTACTAAAAAATCCCAGATGGTAAAGCCTTTAAAATTGACTACAGGAAAAATCAGTGTCTGTCTCCTGAGCATGACTTTGAGGCTGCAAAATTGGCTGGTTGGTATATGAAGAGTTCATAAAACTGTGATTAAATAAAGACACCAGGAAGTGCTTAGGCAAAGCCTGTGCAAAGACTGCTCTGTAGCCTCTTTGTATGAGAGCAAAATGATATGAAGCCGGGAGAAATAAACTATTTTAAGACAAAGAACTTTTGTAGGAATTGATTTTCAATGAAGTCCTCCTAATCTGGTACAGAAAATGAAAATGTTGATGGAAAACCCTGTGGAGATGTCACCAAGCATGAGTCAGTGTAGACGTCAAAAAAGAATGTGGTTTGCAAAGGGTTGATCAGTCCGTGGTTCCCCCAACAAATTCTGGGAAATGAATTCTCCAAATTAAATTTTTTCATTGTTTCAGTGTTTTTCAATGACTTTGCATAAAATACTACTTTAGTTTTGTTGAGTTTATTCTTCGTGTAGTTTACTCCAAAACCATGTTTAATGCTTAATCTTCAATGAGATAAGCCTCTGGTGCTTTTCCAGGTTGTCAATCTTTAGGTAGACCAGATTCCTCCAAAGAGATATCTGGAACAGGAAGGAAGGATTGTACAGCTCATGCTGCAACAAGACTCAACCTTTCTCTCTGAGGTAACCTTGTAACCGGTGCAGAGGGAGCTGTAGCATCATCTTCCTTTGTCATTCACTTCCTTAGACAGCTGCTTCTCCATATACCTTAAATTGGGGTAGGAGCATAATAATCTAGGAAGAGTCAGTGGAGCATTCATTTTAATTTTCAGACAGTAGAGGGTCTTATAGAGGGTAGATGACAAATAAATGGTTATCACTTTGTCCACTGGTGTTCAGGAACATCTATCTAGCACACAGCCCCTCCTCCAACAAATGCCCCAAATCCTGCAAACATGAAGTTCATTTGCTACCACCCCCTATGGCCAACTGGCCCAAGAGTGAACGTCTGCCCCAGGAGAAGCCAATCACTTCTGGCCTCACAGCCGTCAGATTGTCTCTGGGCCACAGAGAGCTGCAGCTAGTTGTGTAGGGGACACTGGGCTGCAAGCTGCCACTTGCAGCATGGATCCACAGAAAGTCTTCAGATACACATAAAGGGGAGGATCAGAAAGAAGTGAACATGAGGAAATTTGGAGGGAGATGGAATAAAAGGAGGGGAGAGAAGAAGAAACAGAAAGAAAAGAAACAGAGGTGGCTGACCCTGGACTGAATGGTTGTTCTCCCACCAAGCCCAGTGGCACGTTCTCTTCTGGGATTCCAGGATCTACATGCCACGATGTACTCTGATTCAGCTAATATGAGTGTCACTAGCAACCAGAGACTCCCTGCAGACAACACCAACCATCTCAACCTGATGTATGATTGCAAACCATCGCCACCTCTACCTCCGTGAGGAAAAACACCCATTCCTCCATGAGAAGACTCCACTCTCTACCACCAAATCTTCTACTTAGCTGGAAAAATATTTGTTTTATTTTCATTTTGCCCCATTTTTGTGGTTATTTGTGAACAGTTTAGTACAGTCCCACACACCTCACAGGCCAAAAGGAAAGCTTCCCAGCTGACACCCCTGACCACTGTGTGGGGAGTGCCTGGGAGAAGGCACCACTGATGTTCTCTGTCCCTGTATCTTGAGATTGATTACACCACATCATCAAGGGAGAGGACCCAAGCCAAGGTATCACCGCCAAAGGTTACAGGCTCTCAGATTTCTCAACCCTGTGCAATTTTTCTCTCCACTTTCTTTTCTGTCTTTGGTCTCAGTGGGTATGAACATGAGCCTTAGAATCTGACAGACTCAGATTAACACCCAAGCTTCAGATTTATTTGCTGTGTAACCTTGGGCAAATTGCTTTTCTCCGTGCCTCAGTGTTGTCGCCTAGGAACTACCTTGTTCACGTAACTGATGTGAGAACTGAAGGAGATAATGCACTAAAAGGATTTCGAATATTACCTAGAGCATGGGCCGGGCGCAATGGCTCACGCCTGTAATCTCAGCACTTCAGGAAGCCGAGGAGGGTGGATCACTTGAGCCCAGGAGTTGGAGACCAGCCTGGCAACATGGAAAACCCCATCTCTACAAAAAATATAAAAATTATCTGGGGGTGGTAGCAGGTACCTGTAGTCCCAGCTACTCCAGAGGCTGAAGTCGGAGGATCATTTGAGCCTGGGAGATCAAGGTTCCTGTGAGCCGAGATTGCACCACGGCACTCCAGTCTGGGCAACAGAGTGAGACCCTGTCTCAAAAAATAATAATAATTACCTGGAACATGGTAACCATTTTTTAAAACTGTGTATTTATTAATTACTGCCATAATGGCAGCATTAAAAGGTAAAAACTTTTAAAAATGTCAGCCAATTAAAAAGCTAATTGTGTTTATTTTTAAAACAGAACCCACTGCTGCAAAATTATTTTCTATGTCCATTATTAACCTTCCAATCACTCTAAGAAGGATGTCCATGTTTTGTACCTTGTCTATTTTTAAATAGACAACTCTGACCATCTTTTAATAAAAATGTCTCCCACATAATCAACAATCTGGCCACTGACATTTTACGTGACCCTCTAGAGTGCTAAAATTAGAATATTCTGAGATAGTCATAGACTTGCAGTAGTACCTTATCAAGATTATCCAGGAGAAACGGCTAACTAGCTTGTAGAAAAAGACCAGAAGTAAATTTCTTACTCTAAGGAAGCTCTAGATAAATGATCACTTTCAACCTAATCGCAGCTAACTTTATTGTATACAAACTCATAATGTGCTAGGCAGAGCTGAGCCTTTCAGATGCATCACCTGGTCCAGTCCTTACAGCTGAAAGGTAGGTCCTCTGAATACCCCCATTTTACAGGTGGGAAAGCTAAAGTCCAGAGATGTGAGATACTAACCTAAGCTAGAGAGGGTAACATTTGGCACTTAAGCTTGTGCAGTCAGACTCCAAAGTCCAGGTTCTTGACATGTGCCATCTGTGCAAGGAAATTCCGTCCATGAGCTCTACAGTTCACCCTAAGGTCAGTGCATATTTGGGACTTAGACCTCATAGTCATCCATCCTAGGCACCAAGGCTCTGCATTTTACCAGATAGCTCAGATTCACCTGGGCAACCACGCATTTCAATGTCTGATGGAACTGTACACAGGTATTTGGTAACATTGCATCACCGATTCCTCCAGTGGCCTTTCCCAGCATCTTCCCATTGGAAATACACTTCCTTTCTGAAAAGGAATTGATTTTACTGAGGGCCAGTTACTTACAGATATTTGACATATGTTATCTTTTTAATCCTCCCACAACACCTGAGTAAGATATCAGTATCCCCATGCGTTGGTCACACTTCCATTGCAGAGAAGCCAGTATAAGCAGGGAAGGGTTTACTAGGGATAATAAATGGCTTAAGGAATTGATTAGGAGGCCTGAAGAAACAGCCTCTAGAGACAAGCCTTCCAGGATCTCACCCAAAGTCACAGCAGAAAATTGGGATACTGCAGACAAAAGCCAACACAGCCGTGCCTGTGCTTGGCTGGAGAAACAGCAGCTACAGAAGCCTGGCCTCTGTTTCTGGGCATCACAGAAGTACATCTGATTGGCTGAGACTAGCCCACATTCTAGCTGTACTGACGCCATGGAAAACTAATGTTTAGCCTTCCAGCTTCTGAGGCCTAGGAAGGCACACTTGGAAAGAAGGTAGAGGAAACAATTTCCAATGCTGACCTCCCTGAGTGGGATCTGAACTCAGTCTGCATGACTCCTGGGCCTGTGCCCTTTCTGCAGCACCATGCTGCTCCTACTTGCTTTCTCCATCCCAGTGGTTCTCAAAGCTGGCTTCACATCTGGCCGTCACCACCCAGGTCTTCTGGGTCAGAATCTCCAGGGCTGGCCACGTGTGGTGACTCTGAGGAACACCCACTGGAGCGGCCTCTGCACTTGCCTCACCTCTCTTCTTACTCCCCAGGAGCTCACAGCCTCACACCCTCACATGTTAGGTGATTTGCAGAAGTATCTCAGCCTACTTCTCTTCTCGCTATATCCACGTCCTCGCCAGCATCACTATGCCTTTGCTTTCAGGGCTACCTGCCCCTGTTTTAGGACATGGGCTTTCTGGAGAGCATCTCAGATGCCTGGGTTCAACATTAGTGTCCCCCACATCTGGTTACTTCAGAGACAAACAGTCCCGGGGTCTTAGAAACAAACCTTGTCCTGGCCATGCACAGTGGCTCACATCTGTAATCCTAGCACTTTGGGAGGCCAAGGCGAGTAGATCACTTGAGGTCAGGGGTTCAAGACCAGCCTGGCCAACATGGTGAAACCCCATCTCTACTACAAGTACGAAAAATTAGCTGGGAGTGGTGGTGCATGCCTGTAGTCCCAGCTACTCGGGGGGCTGAGGCAGGAGAATCACTTGAACCCGGGAGGTGGAGGTTGCAGTAAGCCGAGATCACAGCAGTGCACTCCAGTCTGGGTGACAGAACAAGACACGAAAGAAAGAGAAATCGAGAGATCAAGAGAGAGACTGAGAGAGATATATGAAAGAGAGAGAGACATGAGAGAGAGAGTGAGAGATCCTGCCCTGCTCTAAACTCTCCAAGCCAGTCCCATGCCACACACTAATGAAGGCTCCCTTGGCAGCTTCTTGGCACAATGTTATCACCAATGTGCTAAAAGCAGCCAGTTCCAAAGCCTCCCTCAAAACCCACTCTCATTTGATGCTGTGTGTAGAATTCTCCCCTGTATGAAATGTGGCACCAGCAGAGCAATTACTGACAGAGAGAAATGAGTCCCTAAAGGCACCAGGAGGAGAACACGGAACACTGTGGTGCGGGAGTCATTTCAACTCGCCTTCAGTTTCTGGGGATGATGAGAGGGACATTATTGAGGGCAGCCTGGGATGGCAGAGGTGGCTGCATTCATTCCAAACACAAATCACACCATGTCCTGGCTATAAATTCCAGCAGCGGCAGGTGTATGCTTCAGAGGAATAGCTACTGCAATTAAAAAAGTGACATTTTAATGGATTATGCAGATCAGCTAAGGCTCTAAATCATAAACCTCCTGCCTCAGACGGAATTGAGAGTGCAGGCCAAGCAAGAAGAGGCAGCATAAACACTATGAAAATTTTATGGCTCCTTCTGACCTTTTTATACTTCACTATGAAACCGAACATTAACCTTCACTTCCCGAGCGGGTCCTTTCTGCTGCCTAACAAAGGCAATAGTTCATCTTTGTAATAACGCATGAGCTTGCTTGACTTTGTACCTCTTGAGCATCCCAAATGTTAGGTGATATGGTCCCATTACCACTGGAAATAAACTAAGCTGGGTTTTTTGGTAATGGAGTAAGGAATGAGAATAAGCAGGGAGCAAGTACAAGGCTCTCTAGAGGAAAAATGCACAAATTAAAACAGAAGTGTGGTCTAGAAAGTGTCTGTGGTGTTTTCTGTTTGCAAACCATGGAGGGAAGGCTTGGCCTTTTCTGTAAGGTCTAAAGCTAAGAAGATAAGAAAGGAGAGCTGTCTTTAAAGACTGTGGGGAAGACAGAAGTGCCAACAAAACATCAGAAATACAATGCAGTGAGTGCAGAAAGTGCTAGAAGAGTGATAGAAACCAAGCCAGTGAAAATCTTTATTAGGATGTCAAGGTCACAGAAAAGGTGGCAAAACCCACTGGTCTCACTTCAGAAAACAAGTCACCTTCTCAACTGTCATTTGAGAGTTGAACTCCCCCAAAGAGACGACAGAACCAAAGAAGTGAAAGGAAGCCATCAGGCCCATATGCCCCAGCCGTCTCATTTTATACACAAAGAAACTGAAGCAAAAGGTTAAATGACTTGCCGAAGATCACAGAGCAAGGAAATGGGCTGGCCTACAGCAAAAACCCAGGCTTCCACTCTCTTCAAACATGATGCTTTCCATTCCTCATTGAGAGAATGGGTCTCAAAGGGATTTTCAAGAGGGTGGCCCAGATGCACAGTAAATGTACCTACTTCTCATGCAACTGTGTGATGTGTCATGATTAATGAATGACTCAAGGAAGAGGGGGCTGAGAACAAGATGAGGTGAACGTGGATGTGAACTATATTTGGGTCATGGGGAAAAGTACATTGCCCAAAGCCGGGGGTAGGCAGAATAAGGACAATGAACCCAAGTACACACACGCAGGTGTAATTTTTCTACCCTAATGCTCTGTACATTACACCAGCAGCCATTCATTTTCACCTTTCCTCTTTTGCCTGTAAAGAGCAAAGAAGAGCAGTTTATTTGTGCTCCTCTACTTGCCTCTCCTCCCATTAAGGCTAACAGTCCAGCAGGCAATAAAATGACAAGGAAGGGGAAAGAGAAGAGGCCAGTGCCTGAGGTCCCTTATCTGTGAAGCCACCGTGCCTGGATGGTAAAATGTTAGTAGCAGCTATGGTGGATAATGTCAACTGGCTTGCTCAACATCCAGTCCAACCCCCTTCTAGCACGATGAGGCTGGATAACCAAAAACTACACTTCCCAGATGCCCTTGCAGCAGAGGTTTTGTGTGGGAATTAGGTTCCCTGGAGCAGATGCATTGCACAAGATCTTGATTGAGAGCTAAGTCCTGTGCAGAGAAAGGCAGAGTGCAGCAGACCTGTTTTGCTGCTGGGGACCCTGGCTACAGCAGCACTATTCTTGGGCATCAGCCTCATGATTATGCAGAGGCAGCAGCTCTCTTGGCAGCCCAGTCCTTCAAGATAGTTTTGACAGTTATTCCTGAAAGTTCAACTTAGTATCGGTTCTTCAGCCCTCCCATGGAGTCAGTAAGCAAATGGAGTACTAACACGTATAATAAATCCCATTTCAGTATAAACTAGCTAGAGTGAATTCAATTGTCTGCAATCGAACCCTAACAGAGTCATATATCAATATAATACAATTTTGCTTGTAATGAGCCTTGGTTTGAGATAGCATATAAAGAACAGGAACTAATAGTTGAGTACTTACTCTGTTCGGGGTACTGTATACATATCATATGACTCAATGCTCAAAAATACCTTGTCAGGTAGGGAGGAGTATCTCCATTTCACAAACAAGGACTTGGTTACACAGTTGGCAAGCTACTGCCAGGGGTCAGACTGAGAACCAAAAACGGCCTGTATCCAGACAGCTTACTGTCTATGCTAAAATGACTCTTCAGCTGACTTCCCTGCCAGGACTTTCCAATTCCATTGTCTTCATCAACATGACTTTGCTTTTCCTCAGGAAACTCTTGGCCAGAAGGATCAAAGCTGCAAAAATGTTATTATTCGTTTCAAGAACTTCTCAAAAACCTATTTACAACTGCTCAGTTTTTCAATATATAGCATCAAACCAAGTCTCTGCAAAACTCTGGCTTTGCTGTATCCACTAATCTTAAGCTTTTATATCATGTTCCACCCCATCCTCATGAAGACTCCCCAAAACCTCATAAATATCCCAATTTTACTCTATACCCTCTGAGACACTAAGACTCCATCAAGGCAAAGCTGACTCTGACCTCAGCAAGCAATAAACTCAGCCTTGCCTTAGCGGCAAGGGATTTGGTGGTATTTTAGGGAGGCATCATTCAATAAAATCCAGATCTCCCTATGTTCCTTCTGCTACACCTTGCTGGTTCCCATTTAGGTTACCAGCAATTTGGTATTTTCCCTGGACTGAGTGGCTCAGGAGTTTGGTACACAAAACTGAACAGGGCTGATCCCCATCCCTGCCAAAGAGCCTCAAACCTGGGACTCTTCCTAAGCACCATGCCCTCCTTGGCCCATCCACTAACCTAGGCCCTGGTTTTGGTGGGAGGTGGGGCTTCCATGACAAACTGAACTGTGACATTGAATCTGTTTTTTAATACAGATTTATAAAAGTAGAACCCAAATATCAAGTGAAGCCTGATTTTGGAATTTTTCAAATATTTTTATGTTCTTCCAATGGGCTTTCATCTGAATGTTTTTTGTTGTTGTTGTTCAATTTTTTTTTTTAGCAAGGTGTTATTCTGTCACCCAGGCTGGAGTGCAGTGATGCACTTATAGCTCACTGCAGACTTGAATTCCTGTACTCAAGGGATCCTCCCACCTCAGCCTCCCAAGTAGCTAGGACTAAATGCCACCATGCCCAGTTCATTTAAAAAAAATTGTTGTAGGGTCTTGCTATGTTGCCCAGGCTGGTCTAGAACTCCTGGACTCAAGAAATCCTCCTGCCTCAGCCTCCCAAAGTGCTGACATTACAGGTGTGAGCCACCGCACCTGGCCCACCTGGGTGTTTTTATAGTTTGGATATAGCAGAAATGGTGATGAAACAAACCATCAGTACTACAGAATATCGGATGGTTTTCTAACTCCAGCGCCTTGCAGCCCCAGCATGTGCTTTGAATCAGCTTTAGACTAACTGCATCTCAAGGAGAGCAATGAGGAAGACAATACTCAGGAAACTGGGCATCCCCTCCCCATTAAAAGGCCAACTGATAAAGGGCAGAGCCAGGGCCCACTCCAGTGTCCTAACTTCAGGTGCAGAGCTCTTTCCAGAACCTAAGGTATCTACCATTGGGTAAGTCGGCATAACAAGTAAACATAGTTATTAGAGTTAGACTGCCTGGGTTCAAATCCTGGCTCTGCCACTTTTAAGCTGACAACCATGGGTAAATTTCTTAACTTCTCTCTGACTCAATTTCCTCACCTGTAAAATGGGGATAATGACAACCCACAAGATTACGGTATTGATGAAAATAAGATGTCATATGATATACATAATTTACCCTGAGTAATTATGGTAATTAGCTTAGCACATGGTGAGTACTCAATAAATATAATCGATTATTATCGTATAACATTAGAATCTTTCACTTTGCTACTGAAATATTTTGTAGTCCTGGAATCATACTCCCAGGTGCCAAAAATCTGGCCATAAAAAAGCAAACTGGGAACTGTAGCTACAGGTGCGAAGGATCAAAGGGAAGACTCCTTTTTACTAATTGTTACAAATATTGCTACATTAACCTCCCAGAGAGCACAGATGGTGAAAGAAAGAAACTGTCCCATTGCTTTGCTCAGACCAGAAACAACAGGGGAATGAACAGATATAAGTGAAGGCTCAATTTGACAAGAGTGGGAACAGAAGATAGTAAGAGGGAAATGGGGAGAGGCCAGGGCAGGAGTGGAGAATAACCTGCATTTCTAACACACAAAACAATTAGAATTAATTTGGAATCCACTGTCAATCAAGCACGGGGGCATCATGTGATAGGGATAGAAGAGAAACGTTGTCTTGGCAGCAGAACGTTGAGCTGGTTGGCAAGGAGAGATGAGAAACAAGGAGCTTACTATTGCAAAGTTTTCAATCATCATTGACCAAAAGCACAGATAAGAGGCATTCACTGGAGATTCTCCTGACAACCAACTAATGAACCTGAGTGACTGGAACACTCACATGTTAAGATTCCCTTCAGAGAGTCTGGGTTGTTTAGCTCTTTGGAAATTCTTCTGAGGCGAGCAGGAGGATACAGAGATGTGAGGATGTGTGACAGAAGGAAACAGCTCTGACTTCAGAGTGCTATGGTTAGAACCTTACAAGCTATGTGATTTTGGGCAACTTAACCTGTCTACACCTTGGTTTGAAAAATCTGCAACAATCGGCCAGGTGTGGTGGCTCATGCCTGTAATCCCAGCAATTTAGAAGGCTGAGGCAGGCAGATGGCTTGAGCCAGGAGTTTGAGACCAGCTTGGGCAACGTGGCAAAACCCTGTGTCTACAAAAAATACAAAAAGTTGCCAGGTGTGGCAGTGCATGCCTGTAGTCTCAGCTACTGGGGAGACTGAGGCAGGAAGATTGCTCGAGCCCGGGAGGTTGAGGCTGCAGTGAGCCATAATTGCGCCACTGCACTCCAGCATAGGTAACAGAGAAAGACCCTGTCTAAAAGAAAGAAAATCTGTGGCCGGGCACAGTGGCTCACACCTGTAATCCTAGCACTTTGGGGGACCAAGGCAGGTGGATCACTCGAGGTCAGGAGTTCGAGACCAGCCTGGCCAACATGGTGAAACCCTATCTCTACTAAAGATACAAAAATTAGCTGGGTGTGGTGGCACGCACCTGTAGTCCCAGCTATTTGGGAGGCTGAGGCATGAGAATCGCTTAAGCCTGGGAGGCAGAGGTTGCAATGAGCCAAGATCACCTCACTACGCTCCAGCCTGGGCAACAGAGAGGGACTCTGTCTCAAGAAAGGGAAAGGGAAAGGGAAGGGAAGGGAAATCTGCAATGATACCTATTTGATTGGTTTGCTATAAAAATTAAATAAAATAATGCATGTAAAAGTTATTTACTCTGTCCACAGTAGGCAAACAATAAGTGATGATGATAAAGATAAAAGATAAAGTTGTTACATCAGAAGAAAAACTACATGATTAAGATTTTTTTTTTTTTTTAAGACAGAGTCTCACTCTGTCGCCCAGGCTGGAGTGCAGTAGCGCAATCTCAGCTCACTGCAACCTCCACCTCCCCGGTTCAAGCGATTCTCCTGCCTCAGCCTCCCGAGTAGCTGGGATTACAGGTGTGTGCCACCACGCCTGGCTAACTTTTGTATTTTTAGTAGAGATGGGGGTTTCACCATTTTGGCCAGGCTGGTCTCAAACTCCTGACCTCAAGTGATCCACCTGCCTCGGCCTCCCAAAGTGCTGGGACTACAGGCATGAGCCACTGTGCCCAGCTGGGGATGATTTTAATATAACAATTCTTTAGGCAGTTTGAAGGCAAAACTTTGTGAATGTCATCAGAGCTGAATAATGAAAGTGGGGGTACCCTGTTGACCATTCCTGCTGCATTTTGGAAGAGCAAGCCATGATTCAGTGAGAACAAGTTAAGAATTGAAGGGTTACATTCACAAAATTGAGAGGTGAAAAAAGCCTGGAATAAACAGTGAATCCAGGTGTCAAATGACTTTTTGGTGGTCAAGAGAGAGAAATTCCCAAGTAAAGGAACCCTCAGAAATAAAGTTACAAGTACAGCCAGACATATTTCACTTTATATAATGGGAATATCACCAAAGGTTATCAATTAGATTTTGTTAAATAGACTTACGTGATAAATGTACTATCTCACTTATTTAACCTTGAGGTAAATTCCTTTGTAAAGGGAAAAGGAAGGAAAACTACTTTGCCTCTTTGCAAAACTACTTGAACATATGCAGATCCTATGACCCAGCCGTTCACTTCTAGAAATATTCTCAATGGAAACACATACATATACAATAGAAATGACTACACATGTTCACCAAAGACATATACTGGAATAATGATTAGCAGCAAAATTCATAATAGCTAAAAAGGAAACCACTCAAATGCTCATTGCCAGAGGAATGAATTAATACATTGTGATACAATAGAATAGTATACAATGATTCGGATGAATGAATCACAAATACACATGCCAACATGAATTAATGAAACTCACACACATAATGTTGAACAAGAGAAGCCAGACAAAAAAGAGGACATATTCTATAATTCCATTTATATTAATCTCAAAACGTTTAAAACATATCTATGGTAAGCTGAAGTAATGATCAGAAAAAGGTGGCATGAGGGGGACTTCAGGTGGGCTAGTAATGTTCTGTTTCTTGATCTAGGTGCTAATTACACAGGTGTGCTTGTTTTTGAAAATTAATCAAGTTATATACTTACGGTGTGTGCATTTTTCTATTACATATGTTATACTTCATATAAAGTTTGCATTAAAAAAGAAGAGACTGACTAGTATTTACCATTGGTAGCCACTGTGCTAGGAATTTTATCTGTTTATAATCTCATCTGACCTTGACAGACAACTGTACAAGGTTACGTTTTATCTCCATTTTAAGAAACAAGGTGGCAAAAGCTCTAAGATTATGTTACTTTCTTAAGGTCACACAGTTCACAAGTGGTGGATCTGAGGTCTGGACCCAGGTCTCACTGACTTAGAAGCTCATTCTCTTTCCATGAAACCACACTATACTCCATGAAGCATATTTTGGTAATAATGATAACAATTTCTTTGATATACCTGTATTTGGCATTTGTTTATTAGGCTTCTGTAACACTTAAAGTGGGAGATATCAGTCTTCCCATTAAATGTCATCTTGTGTTTGATATTTTAAATAAAACACTGAAACTCCAGGACAAATGGCACCCAATGAAATAAGCTCCATGGGCAACTCAACTTGAGAAACTGAAGAAGACCGCAAAGCAAGTGTGCCTGAGAACAGATTAGGGAGAAGCCAGTTCAAATATCACCACGTTTCTTTTCCACAGAGGAAAAATAGATAAGCTAGAGAGGTGTTAAAAGCTTTCGGTGCAATAATTCCCATAAACCAAACTGGCATTCGGTCTCTCTCCCTGTCTTTCAAGTTCCTCTCCAAGCCTGAAGGTAGCAACATAAAAATCCCCGATTAAAGCTGACTTCTCATGAGTGATGGGATGTAGCTCTATCCAGAAGCTATTGGAGCAGAATCTCATTAGGAATCAGGCCTCTGCAACAGAATCACTGGTGTAACAAGAGGGGAAAATGAAGATTGATTCATGAAGACCAGAAGGCTAACCTCTGCAAAAGCAAAATGCAAAGTTCTGCATGAACTCCCTCGAAAGTCCCCTCTCTCCTAAGTTTCTGAATTCCATCTCTCTGTGTGTGCTTGGAGAATTTGCTTCCCTCATTCTTTCCTCCCATATCATCTTCCTCTCTCCCTCACCACTGGCTTCTGGGCATCTCAGATTCTGAGATAAGCTCTGAGGCCAGAATCTCTGGGCTCAAATCTCAGCTCTACCACTGACTTACCAATCACCTTGGGCAGAACCTAACCTTCCTGTGCCTCAGCTGTCTCATCTATAAAATGGGGATAATTGTAGCTACCTTAGAGTTGTAATTAAATGAGTCAATAAAGGTAAGATACTCAGAATAGTGCCTGGCAACACATAACACTAAGTAAATATTAGTTATTATTATTATTATTAACCATCTACACTATTCTCCACATATACAATTCTCAGAAAAAAAGATAATTATCTTTCTTGGTAATTGCTGTTTATTTTCTTCATAGTACTAAGTATCTCAAAGTATTTACATTTATTTATCTTCATTCAGTCTTCTCCCACAAAAATATTATCCCCATGACAACAGTTACCTTCTCCTTCTTGTTCACCACTCTATGTCTGATTACCAAATACAGTTCCTGGAATATAGAAGACTCAACAAATAGTGCTAGAATAAATGAACTGCAATGATAACTATCCTTCATTATCCAAATTATTTCCATTTCTGAGACTGAATAACAACTTTGGACAGTGAGAGATATGTTATCTAAATCTGTTTAATTCCCAATTTTTTGACAGCACCAGCAAGAAAGGTTTGGAGAACAAGGGATTGATCTTAAAATGTATTTGTAGCCATTTGATTTCTAATTTTGAATGACAAAGGATGTCTGTATTTGAAAAGAATAGCAAACAAAGGTCTGTCTTCTTTTCTCCCTGGAAATTTCTGTAGGCAAATAGGCCTTTCCAATAGCTTCAGTCGACTTTGCCCTAGTCTCTGGTCTCTCTTCTTTGTTAACACTCCTTATCCTGACATTTAGATCATAATCCTGGAAGAAGATGGGCAGTGATGTTTCAGCACCACGGACAGCAATAAATGGATTGGAGGAGTATGTCTTTGGTTTTTTTTTGAAATTTGTCTCTACTTACTAGCAAAATTATGACTTTTAATAAGATCACAAACTAAACACAATGCAATTGGTATAACAGTAACAAAACCTCTATCTACTGCGCATTTTAACATGGTAATATTTGTGTAAAAAGTATTTCATATATTATATTTATAATAAACTAATGAAAAGGTGTTGCTTACATTTCTTTTCTCTTTTATTCATATACAACATTTGTATATATTTTGGGGGTACAAGTGAATTTTGATACCTGTATACAATATGTAGTGATCAAATCAGGGTGATTGGAATATCCATAATTTTAAACATTTATTTTTTTCTTTGTGTTGGGACCATTCCAAATCTTTTCCAGTTATTTTGAAATATATAATAAACTACTGTTAACTATAATTTCCCTACTGTACTACTGAATCCTAGAACTTATTCCTTCTATCATCACTTTATGACTCAAACTATGAGGAATGCAGTTGTTCAGATTAAGAAAGACTCCACAGCAATTCCTGTATTTTGCTATGACTTAATTGAGTTTTAATGAAGAATATTTCATAAGTTGGATTTTTGGCTTCTTGCTTTATTAATGCTGAATGAACTTGACTTCTCTATAAGGAAACTAATACTTTTGAGTGCCCGTATGTGCCAGGCACTTTTTGAGAGTCTTTATATACACTTCATCTCATTTAATTCTCATATCAGTACTACAACAGCACTGGATTTAGAGCCAGAAAGTCCTAGATTCAAATCCTGACTCGATCTTGAAACAGTTACTTAACCTCTCTCTAAGCCTCTTTTTTAACGTATAAAATCAAGCTAGTATTTCCTAACAGCCTGAAAAAGCCAGTCTAAATTCTCCTTTATAAGAAATCTCAAAATTTTTATTGTAAAATTAGGATAATAACTGCTTACTGCAGGTTGAGTGAGAGGTAGAAGGCAACAGAACACTAAGGTGAGAATTAATTGCCAAATATCTGAGACAGTGAGAAGGCTACCCTGGTATCAGTGAAAGAAGAAGGGTAGGATGCAGGGAGTTGGATATGTGGATGAGGAAGAGCAAGAGCCAAACTCCAGAGAGCCTTGAAAGCCAAACCAAAAAAATCAGATACATCAAAAGCCTTGAGGAACTTCTCTAATGGCCAGGACCATGTTTTCCATTTCTTTCTCATTCTACCCACTATCACTACCATAGGGCTGTCACATAGTAAGTGCTCCATAAATGCACATTTATCAAATAAATGGTTCTGAGGAAGGTCAGAGAGTATCTAATGGCTTGGGTACAACCCAAAACGATTACAATGTGATGAAATGATGGGCTGGATCTAAGAAGGGGATGTGGAAGTGAGATAATTCCAAGGTCCTACAAGTTGATCCAAAAACCAACTACACAAAACCCAGACAGAGAGATGGGGGTGTTCACCCTGGCTTCAGGGAACAGTGAGCCTCTGCATATACCATTCTATTCACCCACTCAATCAACAACTAATATTGAACACCTATTCTGTGCCAAGAACTGTTCTAAACCATAGGACTGGGACAGATACATACCCTACTTTCAAAGAAGCTTACATTCTAGTGTGAGAACACAAATCCCCCTCCCCCAAATACCCCAATAAATAAACTATAAGCAACCCTCACTCCTTAAACCTATGAGAGTTTGTACACAAGTCTAGTTAGTGAGGGATGCCACCTCACGCATTCAGGGCTCTCTGAGCTTCAAAAGATTAACCAAAGTTCTTTTGAGTAATCAAGCGATTTACTTGATAAGTAACTGAATCTACTCAGTTCCTGAGTTTGGACACAGAGGCTAACTTGCTGATATAAGATGGATGAAGAAAACAACCAAGAAACTGAAATGGGAAAGAGGAAGGAGGACCTTTTCTATGCAGCAGAATGTCAAGTGGGATTTGTATTTTAATTGTTCAGTGCAATGGTTCAGAAAAAAAAAAAACTGAGCACAAAAGGCTCTACATATTCATGTTTAATTTCAAAGAGCTACCAGCTTTGGTTCGACAACCTGCACTTCCTCACAGGGCTCTTTGAGAGTCATCAGGGTGGAGATTCAGTTCTCCCACCCCATCACCATCACTGGCTAACGTAAGAAGAAAGCTAGGGACCAGAGCAATGGTCTTGCAGGGAATTCACTGTTCCTTTTCCTCGCCCCTCTGCAGGAAGAAAATGGGTGATTCCTCACTATGGTAGATCACCACCAAAGAAGACTGCCAACAATTCCTCCCTTCCCTGTATACATACACTCCATCAAGATGTGCAGTCTCCTTCACCCCCTTTGAATCTAGGCTGACCTTGTTATTGCTTTGACAATAGAATGTGATGGAAGAAATGTTCTAGGACATCTGATCCCAGGCTTTAAAAGTCCTGGCAGCTTCTGTTTTCTTGCTGGGATGAAGTCGGCTGCCATGTAAGAAGCCAAACTACCCTGAGACCTCCATGCTATGAGGAAAGCTAAGTTAGCAACATAGTGGAACCATGTAGCTATCCAAGTTGGTCCTCACTGTTTAAGCCATCCCAGACATGGTGAAGCATATACTAGCCATCTCCCCTGTGCCCTGTGGAATGGGATACATCAAAAGGGCATAAAGGGGCCTGCCAGCTGGATAAAGCAAACCACACACTGTATTCCAATGAGAGCAGGAACCACCACTGAAAATTCTCCTCTCAGTGCAGCCATCGGGTTCAGGTTCAGAGAAAAAATTGGAAAGAGGAAGAAGGGCAGAGTGAATCTGGGACAGCCCCATGGGTGGTGGCCTCGACCTTCTGGGCTCAAGCAATCCTCCCACCTTAGCCTCCTAGGTAGCTGGGACCACAGGTGCATGCCACCACGCCCAGCTAATTTTTTTATTTTTATTTTTTGTAGAGACTGGGTCTCCCTATGCTGCCCAGGCTGGTATCAAACTCTTAGCCTCAAGCAATCTTCCCTCCTCAGGCTCCCAAAGTGCTGGTATTACAGGCATGAGCCACCATGCCCGGCCACTACTAGTATTTATAGATGAGGAGATAAGGTTCAGAGAAACTCCAGTAAGTTTTCCAAGATCATGCTCACAGCAAATGACAGAACTGGGATTTGAATCCAGATCAGAATGGCACCGTAGCTCAAATAAACACCAAGATCTGGCATGTAGTGCAAGAGCTGTTACTTTAATTGCATATTTAAGTTTTAATGGACTTTTATTTTGTGTACACATATTTCTTCAACACAAACTTCAGTGGTAATTTTGAAGAAAGGTTAAGTAAATATAAAATGTTTTTACTGATAGAATACTGCCTTGTTTTGTTGTGTTCTTTTTTATATTTTGATTTTCAAGATGTTTTCGTAATGTAAATAGGAACAAATGAAAGCACTGATAAATAGGTTGCAACCCTCCATCCTTCCAGATATACTAAAAAAGAACCAAATAAATAAAGACAATGTTTAAGAAGTTTTATGGTGCTTTGGGGTTTTTGCATCGAATTGCAGTAAAGATTTTAATTCTTTTTTTATTATTTTGGGGGCTAGGGTGACATTTCTCCAAAAAGGACATCATACCTAAATGGGGCCCCAAGACAAATGAGTTTTATTATGGGCTGCAATAATGACTTTTTAGTTTTCTAGAAAGGAATATCACTTGCTTATTAAGAAGGTTACATTTTGGGGCATGGCAACTTAAGTTAGTTGGTGAATGTTGAGGCTGCATATTAGGTTTTACTGAGGCCTATTATTATCCCCTTTGTGCTGGAAAGTATCTTAAATACTGGTGACACAAGAATAAATTTTTTTTTAAGTTCCTGCTCTTGCAGCATTTAGGTTCTAATGGGGAAAAAGTTAAATAGGACCCAAAAGTGGTAAGTGCTATGAAGAAGCTAAAGTAAGATGAGGTGCTGGGGAGTGCCAGGCTACCTTAAATTGGGGGGCCAGGGAAGGCTTCTCGAAGAGGTGACATTGGAGCTACCGTGTGAGTGGTAAGGGGTAGTAGCTATGGGAAGATTTGAGGAAGAGATTCTAGGCAGAAAGAATACCAGTTGCAAGGGTTTGTGGGGGTAGAAATGAGGTTGAAAGGAGGCTGGTGTGTTTAAGAAACCAAAAGAAAGTTACTGTGGCTGGAACATGATTTGCAAAGGGAAGAATTATACAAAGTAAGATTAGAAAGGAGGCAGGAGGAGTTAGATCACAGGGTCTTATGGTCACCATAGGAGCTTGGGTTTTATTTTATTGAGATGGAAAGCTTTTAGAGGCAGTGCTACACAATCTGAGGAGCGTATTTAAAAGATACTCTGGCTGTACTGTGGAGCAGAAATTGCAGTGCTGGGCAGCTGGGCAGTGGGGTGGGAGCGGGTTGTTGTTGAAGTCAAGAGTGGAAGCAAGACAAGTTGTTGGGAAGCCTTACAGTGGTCTGCCAAGGTTTACCATGATTGAGCATGAAGAGTGGTAGTGGAAATGCTGACAAGGGGATAGAGTTGGAAGCCATCCACACTGAAATGGGAAGAACATGTCTGGGGGTAGAATTCAAGAGCTGTGCTCTGGGCATTTCAGCCAAGATGTGCACTAGACCAGGAAGCATGTTGCAAAAGAGATGCCGGCACTGTATGAATAGCAGCTGCTGACGACCCCTCCAGTGACTTCGCACCCAGAAATCCTGGGGTCCTAAGCCCCTACCTTCATAGATATTATCAGGAAGTCCTGTGACTCTAAGGGTTGTTTGCCTGTGGGTGAAGAGAGATCTGGCATTTTTAAGTGGTGGCTGGGCATGGTGGCTCACACCTGTCATCCAGCACTTTGGGAGGCCGAGGCAGGTGGATCACCTGAGGTCAGGAGTTCAAGACCAGCCTGGCCAACATGGCAAAACCCCATCTCTACTAAAAATACAGAAATTAGCCAGGTGTAGTGGCAGGAGCCTGTAATCCCAGCTACTCGGGAGGCTGAGGCAGGGATAATTGCTTGAACCCAGGAGGCAGAGGTTGCAGTGAGCAGAGATCTCACCTCTGCACTCCAGCCTGGTCAACAGAGCAAGACTCCATCTCAAAATAACAATAATAATAAAAGTGGGCGAAGGACATGAACAGACACTTCTCAAAAGAAGACATTTATGCAGCCAAAAAAACACATGAAAAAATGCTCACCATCACTGGCCATCAGAGAAATGCAAATCAAAACCACAATGAGATATCATCTCACACCAGTTAGAATGGCAATCATTAAACAGTCAGGAAACAACAGGTGCTGGAGAGGATGTGGAGAAACAGGAACACTTTTACACTGTTGGTGGGACTGTAAACTAGTTCAACCATTGTGGAAGTCGGTGTGGCGATTCCTCAGGGATCTAGAACTAGAAATACCATTTGACCCAGCCATCCCATTGCTGGGTATATACCCAAAGGACTATAAATCATGCTGCTATAAAGACACAAGCACGCATATGCTTATTGCGGCATTATTCACAATAGCAAAGACTTGGAACCAACCCAAATGTCCAACAATGATAGACTGGATTAAGAAAATGTGGCACATATACACCATGGAATACTATGCAGCCATAAAAAATGATGAGTTCATGTCCTTTGTAGGGACATGGATGAAATTGGAAATCATCATTCTCAGTAAACTATTGCAAGAACAAAAAACCAAACACCGCATATTCTCACTCATAGGTGGGAGTTGAACAATGAGAACACATGGACACAGGAAGGGGAACATCACACTCTGGGGACTGTTGTGGGGTGGGGGGAGGGGGGAGGGATAGCATTGGGAGATATATCTAATGCTAGATGACGAGTTAGTGGGTGCAGCGCACCAGCATGGCACATGTATACATATGTAACTAACCTGCACATTGTGCACATGTACCCTAAATCTTAAAGTATAATAATAATAAATAAAAATTAAAAAATACAAACATTAAAATAATAATAATAATAATAATAAAGTAGCAAATGCCATTCTAACTTCTGATCTCTGAAAGTGGCCTAAGGCACTTGACAATTCCCAAGGCCTAGACGTGTGTGAATCTTGTTTACAACAAGGTATACTTCTCCTGTCTTAGCACTTAACAAAGAACGCATTTCTCTCCTATCAAGATCACTCTGCTTCAATATTTGACTATGACTGATGTGACCATGAATGCAAATAAATCAATCATAGCATGGACCACCAAAAGACAAATCGTCCTTCTCACACAAAAGCTGTATGAGACACCTCTGCACCTCTGTTCAGAGCCTGAAATTCAGCCATGCACCTGGGAAGCAGCATCGAGCCAAAGTGGCTCTTTTCCGGATTTGCAACACAATCAAAATGAAATCCGGCTTTTGGAAAAATTTCCATTTCACTGGCCACTTAGCACCCTCATTCTCTAAAATGCAATTGCCTCTCCTGTGATGCCAACTGGAAAATCTAAGGCACTTGGAAACTCTTTAAAGGTCCAGAAAGTCCTCCTGTTGCCAACCTTCTTTGAAGAGGATCTGCAAAGTCCCTGATTTATACATTTGCTGCCAGTAAGGAGCTATCTGGCTACATGTTAAATAATCTCTAGCAGGTCTAGAGAAGAAAAAGGAATATGTTGGTACTTAGACAGTCCTTTTCCTTAAGCCTTCCAGGGATTCTTAAAAATTTTTCCTAACACCATGCAAATCCCCACTCTGTGTTGGTGGTATAATGGGCTTACCCCTTCCATGAGTGGATTTGGCTTTTCCATTAGGAATGGAAGCATATTTGTTGGCTTTAAGCTGTCAAATCCATTAAGTTTTGGTTTTCTTGCATTGGGTTCAGAGTAAAACGTATCTATATAATTGCTTTTCATTTCAATATTAGGGTCATGTGTCACAAAGAACAAAATCAACAGTGATAAACTTCAGTAATCTGAGCATTTCAAGGAAGGCTTTTAGGAACCCATAGAATCAACAAGAAGGATGGCAAATTAGGCATGGAAACCAAAGCAGTTCTGGAGGTTCTGGAAGCAGCCTCTCTGGCAGTGGTCCTACCCTTCTTGCACACTGGAATCACCAAGGGAGATTTTAAAGCTTTTAAAGAAGATTGATGTCTTGACCCCGTCCTCTAAGATTCTGGTTTAATTGCCCTGGGATAGGACTGCTGTCACTGGGTATCTGCTGTTAACAATGACTGCACTCCAATCATCCTCAGTCCCTGGGTCACAATGATCAAGCTAAAATTCCAGGGGAGTGATGGGACTATCAGCTTAGTTTGATTCCCAAGTCTGCCCCTTGGCTAGGGAAGGACAGGGCACTTGGTTACCAGCCTTACCCAACTGCGGAACTGTGGCACTAGGGAAGAGGTAGTTCCCCAAAAGGAGAATGACGTGCTCTTAGGAGGGAAAACAGATGTCAGACAACTAAAATGACAATTCTCCATCATTATTTCTACATATAAAAGCAACAATTTAGTTGATACACAAATGCACGCCCTTTTCTCCCCTATAGGAAACACTCCACATGACTCAGGAATGTTGTGTGCAAGATCATCCTCTTCAACAGACCGGGACTCAGGGAGACAGAGATGTAAGATGCCCCCAGCACAGCATAAATGTGCAGTCAAGCTCATCATCTGTCTCAGTCCACAGAGTGGGTAGTTTATAAAGAAAAGACATTTATTTCTTACAGATCTGGAGGCTGGGAAGTCCAAGATCAAGGTGCCAGCATCTGGTGAGGGCCTTTGTGCTGCATCATCCTATGGCAGAAGATGGAAGAAGGGGGCAAGAGAGCAAAAGATCCAACTCTCAGCCTCAAGCCCTTTTATAATTGGTATTAATCCATTCATGAGGGTGGGAGCCCTTCCTCCCAACAGTGTTACGTTGGGGATTAAGTTTCCAATGCATGCTTTTTGGGAGACACATTCAAACCATAGCATCATCCCAGCTGCAGTTCAAATGGAAAAGTCACCACTGCTGCACTGAGCCAAGCCACAAGGGAAAGACCAAGACCTTCCATCATCACCATCATAAAGTGGAGGTGCAGGTCAAACAACGAGGAATCCTGTTTTTTCTACCTTTAAATTAGAAATCATGACAACTGCATGGAATCACACTAAAGGAAAACACTGTGTTTTCCTGATCACGAATACAAGCTGTATCACTCCCCCTCCTCCCTCCACATTAGTACTGCGAATACTAATGTTAACAAAGCAGAAAAAAAAGTTCCTCCAAACAGCGCTGAGATCTACCCGAATGATTTGATATGCATCTGATGACAGTACTGCAGGCAGACAGAATAATGAATAGAATGTGTGGGATAGCTTTTGATAGGAAACACTGTACCCATGCCTGGGACAATAATAAATCTAATCTCGCTAAAGAAGCAGAACTAACACAGTGACCTATGCAGCACAATTATCAAGGCTGTTGACATCTCTGATTGTCTCGGAGATTGTTCCAGTGTTTGAAAAGAAATCAAGGGGCTTCCTCCGAGCAGCCTAAATAACAAAAAGTAGAACCACGTCCATGACTATTACCTGTGCGAAATTCCACTTGGAGTCAGGTGACAGAGAAAGATAAAACCTCTCTAAATCCTGCCATATCCCACGCACACCCTAGTCTTCACGTCCCTTCACTCCAGGGGTTCCTAGTCCAGGGTTCAAGGTCACCCTGAACTCACTGAAATCATATACAAAATTGTTCTTTTTGGGGTTTTTTTGAGACAGAGTCTTGCTCTGTTTTCCAGCCTGGAGTGCAGTGGCACGATCTCGGCTAATTGCAACCTCTGTCTCTGGGTTCAAGCGATTCTCCTGCCTCAGCCTCCCCAGTGGCCGGGATTACAGATGCACACAACCACGCCCAGCTAATTTTTGTATTTTTTGGTAGAGATGAGGTTTCACCATGTTGGCCAGGCTTGTCTCGAACTCCTGACCTCAGGTGATCTGTCCACCTTGGCCTCTCAAAGTGCTGGGATTACAGGCATGAGCCATCGCACCTGGCAGCAAAATTTTGCATGTACGTGTCTCCCTGGGCAGAGGTACCACAGGTCCCATTAGATGTTTGAGAGGGTTGGTAACCCACAAAAAGGTTTAGCCCCACAGCTCTGTGGAAACTCTATATCCTCCACCTCACCTATTCTGACCCCCTCCCTAGACCTCGCCCTCTACAAATAGGTCTTGTGTGCATTTGAACTTTGATAGAAACCAGCTCTCTCTTCTAGCACTTGATGGCCATGCCCTCTTTGTCCCAGTAGTGGTTTGTCACTGGTCAGAGTGGAGAAGGGGGCTTCCATCAGCCTTAGATATCCTGAAAGTCTCACTGCCTGTGGTCAGGGATGTCTTTACAAAGTGGACTGACACCATTCTGTTTTCAGACAGCTACAGCCCTCAGAGATTCAGATTTCTTAGAGAAAACAGGGCTTCTTCTATAGAAAAATTAAAACTTAAAAAGGGATTTGTTGGGAAGGATGTTTTAGTTTTATTTTTTTTAGCTTGGGCTTCAAAAGTACTTCCAGATTCAAAACCTGGTACATACAGGAAAATAGCCCAATAGAAAATGTAACTAGACACTCTTGGCTGATTGGAATGTTATAAACTGGAAGGTCCTTCTTCCCATAGCCCCTAACTTCTTTTGTATACACTATGGATTGTGTACATAAGCCCCTTCTTCCCACAACCCCTAACAAATTAACGTTAGCCCTACAATTTCCTATGTATTCCCCTATTCTTTGGTCTTGCATCATACTGTAGTGCCATGTGAACCGTGTAGTACCCAAGGGGATTGAAAGCCCTGTGTGACTGCTGATAGCCAGCACGGTTTTCACATACCACCCTACACATGCTATGCCCTTGATGGTTCCTCAAGACCAGGATTCCATGAGGCTTCTCACTATACCTGCACTTGAAGTCATTAGTCATCTGTTCAAAACACATGGATTTGGCAACTTATGAATCAGGCACTAAGCCAGACATAAAATTGTCAAGCATAAATGGTCTCAGCCCTCAAGAAACTCAGAGTCTAGTTGAGGAGACAGACACTTATACCATTAGTTACAGTGCAACGTAAGAGGAATGACAGATAGGAACAAAGTGCTAAAATAAACAGAGGCACGAACAAGCTGATTCTATTTGTCATACAAGTAGCAGATTCTTGTTGTGCAAAGTGTGGCTGATGGACCAGCAGGGTGGGCATTACCTGTTGTCTTGTTAGAAACTCAGACTCTCAGGCCCCACCTCAGACCTACTGAAGCAGAATCTGCATTTTGATAAGATCCCAGGTAATTCACGGGCATTTTAGAGTTTGAGAGCACGGTGTTAAATGTCAATGCAAAGGCAGGCACCTGAGTCCCTGCTAACATTTCTAACTGCAGCTGGAACTAGAATGTGCCAAAAGTAATGGGTGTGGGGAAGGGAGATATTTTACATCTGTTTTAATTTATATGGATGTAGAATTTAGAAAAAGCTGGCTAATTAGAAGTAAAGTGGGCCAGGCACAGTAGCTCATGCCTGTAATCCCAGCAGATTGCTTGAGCTCAGGAGTTTCAGATCAGCCTAAGCAACACGGTGAAACCTCATCTCTACTAAAAATGCAAAAACATAGCTAGGCATGGTGGCACACACCTGTGGTCCCAGCTACTCGGGAGGCTGAGGTAGGAGGATCACTTGAGCCCAGAGGGCGGAGGTTGCAGTGAGCCAAGATTGCACTGCTGAACTCCAGCCTGGGTGACAGAGCAAGATACTGTCTCAAAAAAAAAAAAAAAAAAAAAAAAAAAGAGGTAAAGTAAGTAGTTCTGTCAACTTCCATACCACACTCAGAACCTTCATGCCTGGGGCCTTGGATAAGAGGAGAAAGATAATCTGTTCTCCCCAGTGTTCTCAACTGCCCAATAACTCAAGTCCTGTGTTGTACTATTAATAGTAAAATGGGACTAGAACCCCACTTTCCTGACTTGCCATGGGAAGATACGAAACTTATTGAGTAGTTATGAAGAATAACTCCAGAGTCAGAAAGACTGGGTTTGAATTCAAACCTTCCCATTTACCATCAATCTGTATAACCTTGGGTGAGTCACCTAATTTCTCTTAATATGTCTAAATTCTTACAACTGTAAGAAGTCATATCTATCTCAAAGATTATTATGAGAATGTATTGAGATAATGGTTATACATTTTCTAGATCATTGAGTGCCTCGCATATAACAAGAATCAATAACGTTTGATCTTTTCATTTTTATTAACTGTTGCAGTGGACTCTGGCAGTTGTTCACCAAACCCATTTCCCTTCATTCCTGAGCACACAGCTAGACTACATTTTCCAACGCCAATTCTTGGAATGTCCTGGCCAATGGAATGTAGTTGGAAGAGACAGATGCCACTTCTGGCCCATCAAAACTTCCTGTGTGACCCGCCATTCCTTTTGCCCATTTGAATCCACGTGTCGATGTCCAGGGTGCCTTTGGAAACCATGGGATGAAGATGGCAGCATCTCCATCAGCCTGGGCCTCTGAAAGACTACATGGAGCAAAACTACATCACCTCCATTACTAACTGGACTGTACATGAGTAAGAAATAAACTCCCACTGTGTTATTAGGAAATGAATGTTTGTGTCCTTCCAAAATCCATACATTGAAGCCCTAACTCTCAACATGATGGTATCAGGAGATGGAGCCTTTGGAAGTAATTAGATTAGGACACCAGGGTAAGGCCTTCAGCATGGCCCCAGAATAAGAGAAAGAGAGATATCTTTCCCTCTCTCTCCCTCTCTCTCTGTCTCTCTCTGCATGCACACATGCCTTGTAAGCACACAGCAAGAAGGCAGTGATCTATAAGGTGGGGAGCGAGACCTTACCAGAAACCAATCCTGCTGGCACCCTGATCTTGGACTTTCAGCCTCCAGAACTGTGAGTAATAAATTCCTGTTGTTTAAGCCACCCAGTCTTTGCTATTTTGTTATGACATCCTGAACTGACGAAGACATGCTAAGACAGAGATTTCAGGGTATATCTGTTCCAGTGGCTAGCATCACCCAACGACAGCTGGCCAGCACAGCATTCAAATTTTTCACAGTTTACCTCACGGGGTTGTTGTGAGGATTTAACAACATAACAAATGTAGAAATGTACTGTAAACTGTGAAGTGCTATGCAAATATCTAGAGAGAGAATACTATATTCTGAAGTCAGGACCTAGTTCACATCCAAGCACTGTTGCATGCAAACTGGGTGACCCTGCATAAATTATTTACACTCTCTGAGCCATCTAGAAAATAGAAATAAGAATAAAACTCACAGTGCTCTTAGGCAGGTGAGAGAAACTCTGACACATGAATGCATTCTAGAAGTAAAAGCTATTGTTCTAAATGTAATATGACTTAGTTGTTAGGAACGAGCCTTTCTGAGTTCAAACCTCTGATCTGTTACTTCCTGGTTAGTAATCTTAGTAGGCAAGTTAATTAACCTTTATGTGCCTCAATTTCCATACCCACAAAATTGGGATTATGATAGAATCTACCTCCTATAGTTGTTTTACTGAATGAGTTGATACAGAGAAGGCTCCTAAAACAGCATCTGGTATGTGGAAAGCAATTAATCAATGCTAGTAACTATTAAACAAGACACAAGAATTAGAGGCTTCAATTACCCAAAATTTTCTGTTTTGCTCATTTTGGCCTCCCTTCCCATTAAAATGTACAATATTTTACCTTTGACAACTAAAATATTAGACTTAGTCCTTTTGTCATCCTTTAATATTTTTTCTTCAAGAAAATTGAGGAGGAGCGCACTTGTAGATGGATTGTTTCACATTCAGGAATTATCCATAGACTAAGCCATGGAAATATAAATACTTATGACATTAACGTTATTCATTTTCTTAACACTGCCTCTGAGTTTGAGCATTACATAGACTCACTAATGCAAGAGCCAATCAGCATGAAAGTTCATATTTGCCAACCATATTTAGAAGTGCTAAGATTCTAAAATCTTTGAAGTCTTTGTTTTACCAATGAGAAAGCTGAGAATTGGAGATGTTAAGTGACAGATAATAAGATCACATCCATAATAGGAGGGATCAGAACCAGTCTCGCAATGCCCAGTTCCTGGACTACCCTATCATCCTGCCTCCCAGGGATGGGAAAGGGAGGACAGGAAGCAAAAGAAATTTTTTTTAAAAAGCTTTGAAAGGTGATTCTAGAACATTCCATTTCCAAGATTTCAATCACATGTAAGACACAAAGTTCTTACTCCCCAACCAATCCTGATCAACTGTGAATCCTAACATACCTCATTTTGGTCTTCCAACTTTGGACCCTACCCATTTATAGGGGGTCTCAACCCTGACTGTATATTAATATCACATAAGAAAACTTCCGAAAAATACTGATGCCTAGATCCCACCTCAGACTAATTAAATCAGAATCTCTGAGGATGGGTTTCAAGTATTTTTTTAAAATGTTCCTAAGTAATTCTAAAATGCATTCACAGTATGAATCGATGTTTCAGCTCACAAACTTCTGAAGGCAAGGCAGAAAAGAATGGCCACCAAAGCTGAGATGCTAGAACTTTGCTAGAACATCTCATTCCCCAAAGCTCCTTGTCATCCACTCAGTCATTCAACAAACATTCAAGACCGTCTGGATGTTGGCTGCTAAGGATACAAGAATAGACCAAAAAAAAAAAGAACAATAGACCATGGTCCCTGCCTCCAGGGCTCATCATCCAGCAACCTGCCCCCCACCTAGTGGACTAGACTTCTTGGTCGGTACATACCACCTTCCATCTCACAGTCCCACCCCTCCAAATTAGTCTCCATGATCCGCAAGAGTCTTGCAGATGATCTACAGCTAGCGCTGAGAAAAAGAGATGGTTAATAATCTTCTCAAATAAGATTGTCCTTGCTTGGAAGCTGATCTCAAAAGTTTGACATCTAACAAAACAACTAGACTTTCCATTATTAGATGTTATCTTTTCCCCATCAGCGGGCCTCCTAAAGGTCGAGGCAGAGTGGAAAAATGCAATTTATGATTGAGTAAATAATAAATTGCTATGGAGATCCACATAATACTTCTTTATATTCATCATGTACACAGGCTCTGTTTAAAATGCTTAAAGCCACTTGCTTTCATGGGTCCATAAAGTGTTTGATGGCAATGTAGTGGTTTCCATAAATGAAATTTTCAAGAACTGATAAACTGAAGTAAGTCTTGGCTAGAACAAGGCTGAGAATACCTGCTCCATCATCAGCAGTGGGGCTTCTATGACATACCTGATCACCATCAGAAATTGAATTTTGCAGGTAGCTCCTTGGTTGAGTTATTCATAGATTTTTTTTTTAATCTGGAAAGACCTTGACATTTGAAATATGTTAAGAGAATGGCTAGACGTAGGCAATGATTCAAAGGATAATTTGTCCTTCATGAAAAGACAAAGTAAAAAGCTCTATGGTGTCTCTCCTATCAGAAATCATTTACTAACCTGTAATAAAACATTGTTCTGAGTATAATATCTTTATTACAAAGACTTAATTAAATTAATTATAAAAGTATCATTTCACACATAAAGTATATGCATTAAGTAGTTAAATTTGTTTTGAGTAGGGGTAGCCCCAAGGAATTTCCTCTGAACAAAATTTGCCAAAATAAAAAACATACAAACGTCTTAAACCAAGAGAAACAATTGAAAAACCAAGCAATGTATGATCCAAAATCAATCTTAAAAGACACAGATTCTCTGGATATATACCCAGAAGTGGAATTGCTGGATCATATGGTAGTTTTATTTTTAATTTTTTGAGGAACTTCCATACTGTTTTCCACAATGGCTGTACTAACTTACATTCTCACCAACACTGTATAAGACTTCCCTTTTCTCCACAGCCTCGCCAATATTTACCTCTTGTCATTTTGAAAAAAAGCCATCCTAACATGTATAGGGTGATGTTTCATTGTGGTATATACCCAAAGGAAATAAAATCGGTATGTCAAGGAGATACCTGCACTTCCATGTTCACTACCACATTATCCACAATGGCCAAAATATGCAATCAGCCTAAGTGTCCACTAACAGATGAATGGACAAAGGAAATGCGGAATATATACATGATGGAATACTATTCAGCCTTAAAAATGGAAATCCTGTCATTTGTGATGACAGGGATGAAACTGGAGGACATTATATCAAGTGAAATAATCCAGGCAATGAAAGACAAATACCAAGGATCTCACTTACATATAAAGTCTAAAAAAGTCGAACTCATAGAAGCAGAGAGTAGAATGGAGGTTACCAGGGGCTGGGGTTGGGGTGGGAATGGGGAGATGTTGGTCAAAGGATATAAAATTTCAGTCAAGAAGAATACATTCAGAAGATCTATTGTAAAACATGGTGATTATAGTTAACAACAAAGTATTGTACACTTGAAAATTGCTGAGATTTTAAATGTTCTCACCACAAAAAATGATAAAAATGTGAGGTAACTGATATGTTAATTAGCTTTATCTAGTCATTCCACAATGTATACATAAACATCATATTGTACACCATAAATATATAACAGGTTTTTTTAATCTGGAAATATCTTTAATTGACCTTTGCCAATTAAAAAATAAATAATTTAAAAAACAGATACTTTTGTCATGAAAATCAGACTTATTCTTTAAATAAGGTACACATTGACAATGACTTTGACTCATTCACTATTAATAAGACATCTTTTGGAATGTCAAAAGATAAATTTTGTAGAAGATTGAACATGCATTTTGTAGCTAGGCATGAGAGAAAATAATAAAAGAAATCAACCTCCCCCCAATGCCATTGCAAAAGAAACTACAGATTCTTGAAAATTTTGTGACTCGAAAGGGGCAAGTTGACAAGATAGCTAAATGTTCCTCCCCTTGGTCCAACTTTTTCAATGGGCAGGCTGGGACAGGAAGTCCTTTCCTAAAACAATGGGAAGCACCAAGGCCCCAGCAGCAAAATAAGCCCCCCAGCTTGTGTCCTAAGGTTGAAGGTGCTGGGTCGTGGATGATAAAGAGGCTATGTCTACCCCTGGCCAGTGTGCACCTATCAAAATCAGGGGATGAAGGGAGCCTTCTGACCTAGGGAAATGAAAAAGGAAACCAAGAATTTGGGGATTAAATAGAGGAAGCTGGTTCTAAGCAATGGTCTTGATTAGAATACCAGCATGGTGCCTTTTAAAGGCCAGTAGGGGCATGATCCATGCCTACTTATTTTAAAGCTGCAAGAAAAAAATAAATTATCAAAGTGAGATTATACAGAGAAGAAAATAAACTACAATAAACTTATAAATTCTGGAGTGGGACTGAAAAAAGGAGAAGACACAACACTGATGCAGTGGAGAACATACACAACCATGGAAAACCTAAATTACAGCTTTCCACACCAGCAGACGCTAACAATATAGCTACAGCTAATACTTATGGGATGCTCACCTCCGTCCAGCATGGTGCAAAGCCCTTTATGTAGATAATCTCATTTCATTCTCACGACGACTCTAGGGAGGTGAGTGGTCACAATTCCCATTATGTGGCTGGAGAAGCCAGGTTACACAGGAATTAAGTAACTGGCGAAGTCCACTCCGACTATAAATGGCGGAGCTGGTCTTAGAACCCAGGCAGTTTGGCTGCAGGTTCCTTGCTCAAAACCATGGACCACAACATAGAAGAAATAGCCACAACAGAAATGAAGAATGCAGATCCATACCACATGACAAGGGGAATCAGGGGGAAGAGGAAAACAAAGGCGGTGATACTGAGATCTTAAAAGAGCAGTGATTTAAGACAACATTCTCCATTTGAAAGACATTCTCCAAGTGGATATCAACAAATGGTTACAGAGTCAGGCTCAGGATTGAGGTCAAAGGCACTCATCAGGTTTCTAAACTTGAAATTCAAGAACAGATCCACCAGCTGTCCCCTAAGTTTAAAGACGAAATAATAAATAATAGAAATAATAGAAAATAATTATAGAAATAAGAGAATGGCATTCTGGTTTTTGCTCTTTGAAAAAGAAAAGGGTCTGGGAAGAACCTGCCCCAAATAAAGCCATATGCATCCCTCACAGCATGGATAGTATCTGACCAAGAAGACTATTTCCAAGATCAAATGGCCAAGCTAATTCCTCAGTTGGAAAGACAACTCTCAGAAATAGAGGATGTATTAGTTTATTTTCACATTGCTGATAGAGACATATCAAGATTGGGTAATTTATAAAGAAAAAGAGGTTTAATGGACTCACAGTTCCATGTGGCTGAAGCAGCCTCACAATCATGGTGGGAGGTAAAAGGCACATCTTACATGGTCACAGATGGGAACCAAGTGAAAGGGGTTTCCCCTTATAAAACCATCAGAGCTCATAAGACTTATTCACTACCACGAGAACAGTATGGGTGAAACCATCCCCCATGATTCAATTATCTCCCATGGGTCCCTCCCATAGCACATGGGAACTATGGGAGCCACAATTCAAGATGAGATTTGGGTAGGGACATAGCCAAACCATATCAGAGGAGGCCTAAGAGCAGCAAACATATGCCTGCCTTGCCTCGTGCCTGCCATGCCCAGTGGTATGCCAAGTGGGTCAGATTTCACCTTCATGATGTCTCTTTCACCATCTATTAATATATGTGTCATGCCCACCATGCCAGATTAGCTAAGGTCTCTAGGTGAATGTACCCAACCCACCCACATCACTTCCCAACATCATTCTGCTCAAGGTTCGCCTTCCCAAAGGGCGCCCAGAACGTAGATTTCTCCCCCTCAACAATTTCCAACCCTGTCTACCCCTCAAACAAGATATTTGTTACTACTGGACTGACAGGAGAATTTCTCCAAATCATTTATTACATAAAAGATCTCATATATTCTAGAATGATGGCACTATTAACTAGGTTAGTCTCTGAGGTAAAGGCTTTAACTCCCAAAGCTGACAAAGACACCAGAAGGAAAGGATAGAGGAAGGAGAGGAGGGAAAGAAAGGAGAAGGAGGAGACAGGAGGGAAAGGGAGGAGAGAAAATGATGCATGAAAGGAGGATGCAGGGAGAAAGGAACAATGGGAGGAGATAGGGAACAGCGAGCTGGATAGTGGCTTATGTGTCTTATGAAAATACCAGGAAACACTGAAAATTTTAAATCATGAATAATCAGAGCTTGTCTTAGTCATATAAATCTAGTATAACTTTTTAAAAACTACTTTATAATGTATAGCAACAGGTGCTGTGGCTCACACCTGCAATCCTAGCACTTTAGGAGGTGAAGCGGGTGGATAACTTGAAGTCAGGAGTTCAAAACCAGCCTGGCCAACATGATGAAACCCCATCTCTACTAAAAACACACAAATTAGCCAGGTATGGTGGCATGTGCCTATAATCCCAGCTACCCAGGAGGCTGAGGCAGGAGAATCACTGGAACCTGGGAAGTGGAGGCAGCAGTGAGGGCCAAGATCATGCCACCGCACTCCAGCCTGGGCGACAGAGTGACTCAGTCTCAAAAAAAAAAAAAAAAAAAGTATAGCATATGCAAAGATAGCTCTTAGATACACGTAATTGTTAAATATGTGCCAAAAGGAACTGAGTAAAATTCAGCATTAATTTTTAATTAATTTTCCCAAAAAAGGTGCAGATTTTCTGTCTTAACCTGGGGGAAAGGTTAAACATACTTATCAGTTTTATAGTCACTGGGGGAAAAAATAACAATGTCCCATTGTCACCACCTCTATTTAACCTAGCTCTAGAAATTCCAGCAGATAACTATTCAAGAAAAAAAAAAGTATAAAAATTGTGAAGAAAAAAAATAGAAGTGTCAGTATTTCAAGATGACGTGGTTATAGCCCTAGAAAATTCAAGAAAATTAACCAGAGAATGACTTGCTCAAAATTGAGGGTATAAAATAATCCTCAAAAATCAATAACCTTTGCTTACACTAGTGCCAGACAGCACAAAGAAAAAAAATCCAGGAAAAAAATGCTATTTGAAATAGTAATACAAAACATTAAATATCTGCATATTCATTTCACTTAAGACACACATGACTTAGGGAAAGTTATAAAACTCTGTTAAGAGAAATAAGGAAAACCTGAATACTGTGATGCTTTCTGCTCCAAGGGTAAATTTCGAACTTGCTCTGAGAGAAAGAGGAGGCAGAAGGAGAACTGAGAATTACAGGGAACATGGGATGAGCCCATGGGCTTAAAAGGTGCAGTTAAGAGCATAATCCTCGTTCAGGTGGTAGAGATGCAAACATGTCCAACGTAGACTTATAAATTAATCCAATATCATTAAGGTCTATTGGAACACTTTCTAGAATGAGACAAGCACACAGCAAAATTTACTCAGAGGAATAAGGAATAACAGAGACTTCTTTTTTAAAAAGTGAGGGTGGGTCTGTCCTACTGGACTGCAAATTATAAAGCTGCAGTTATTGAACGTACATGGAGCTGTATTAAAAGCAAGCATCCCTGGGCTGGTATATATTCCAGAAACAAAATTCAAGCTATTAAAGGAACGTAATAAATGACATATCAGGAGTAACACAGAAGTGGAAAAGACAACTACTGTTAAATGCCAACTTAAATAAAAAATGATTTATTGCACTTTAGGTCCTGGTGACACAAAATAACTTTTAAACCAGGCAACAATTTATGCATTAAAACTATCTAATCTGTATTAAAAGTGAAAAATTTCCAGTTTACCTATAGAACAAACTTCTACATGTACCCACTGGCCTAAAATAAAAGTTTAACACAAGTGAAAATGAGATAGCATTCTTACTACTGAAGAGATAAAAAAGAGCAATGCCTTGAGAAATAAATAAATAAATAGTAATATCAAAATACGACAAACATAATTGATGAAAGTTTTACTACTCAAAGTAGCACATGTAAAGAACTGATATAAATATATACAAAAAGCCCAGATGCTATTCATTAAGTGGGCCACAGAAGAACGGTCCACTTAGCCCAAAGGAAGTCTAAATGAGAAAAAAATACAGAAATACACTATTCCTAGCCATTAAAGAAAAACAAGCCAAAGCAACTTTAAACTACCACTGAACACATTAAACTAAAATAAGTATAAATAGTAAAATTCAATGTTGACACAGTTCTATGGGAAAAAAAATGTGAGTTGCTAATGGTAGATTTAGCGGAGGGTGGAGATGGCATCATGTCCCTTAAGCAGCAGCTAAATCTGACTCCTACATCCACGTGATGTCCTAGGAGGGAGCTGGGCTTCTGATGGCGGTGACACATGGCTGCTAGGAAACTAAGCCATAAGGCCCCCAGCCTTGGCAAACAGTGGCAGTCTCACTGCAGAGTTTGGCACAAAGACTGCAAAGAGTCTGGCACAAACGGAGAATAGGAAAACCACTAACTTTCAAATGGCCCACCAGGACTTGGGTGATGAGCTTCTTGCAGTGTCTATGTGGACTGAAGACCAGAGATCCTTCCCCAAAATTTCTGGTAACCCCTTGTAGCTTTGTTACAACCTTTGGGATAAAAATCACCATCCCAAACACACAGTTACCATATAACCCATGAATTACACTTCTAAAAGTATACACCAAAGAGAAAGGAAAACATCCATCCACACAAAAACTTGTACACGAATGTTCACAGCAGCATTATTCCTAGCAGCCAAAAGAATCCATTCACTCATGAACGAGCAAATAAAGTAAAGCCCATCTATACAATTGAGTATTATCCAGCCATAAAAAGGAATGAAGTTCTGATACATGCTACAGCACGGCTGAGCCCTGCAAACCTTATACTAAGTGAAAGAAGCCAATCAAATAGGCAAATCCACAGAGATAGAAAGGAGATTGGTGGTTGCCTGGGGCTGAGAGAGTTGGAGGAAAAAGGAGAGCACAGGGTTTCTTTTGGGGAAGAGGAAAATGTTCTAAAATTGATTGTGGAAATGAACTTGTAATTTGAATATACTAAGTCACTGAATTACACACTTTAAACGGGTGAGCTGTATTGTATTTGGGTTATATCTCAACAAAGCTATTTTAAGCATGCATGCACACACACACACATACACACACACACACACAATCATTAATATGAACCTCCCTCCAACTCTGATACATGGAGGCTTGAAGCCAAATTTAACTTGATTTAGGAAAACAAGCTAATAGGCTGTCTCTTACAGCTCAGTCTTTCAAAACAAGTTTCTGCGTGTTAAACATACCACAGTTTTTAAATGGAGACCCTAAGGAAAGCTCTGAGCCTCTCTTCTGCTACCTTGCTTGGTCCTGAGAGTCCTGCCTTTTCTTCTTTCTTTTCTTCCCTTTTAAAATCTGTTTCTCAATCAAAAATGTGCCCGGCATTGGCTCCTGTTTTCCCTCCCAACAATTCTGCTAAAAACGCACCCCTCAATTCAATTTCCAGACCTAGGGTGACGCTCTTAACAACAGAAAAGGTTTGAGAATCACAAGCTCTGTCTCTTTAATTCCAATATAACAGAAAGCCTTCTCTTATTCTCTGATGCCACTTTCATTTCAGATTTTCTAATTCAACTTTTAAATTTCCCACTGATTTTCCATTCTTGGCACTTCTTCCCCTTTCTCTTTGGCGCAGCCACTTCAAGGGCCAGCTTGTCATCTGTGCAGCCCAGACCTCCTGCCCACTGTTGCCTTATATTTTGGTTGGCGATTCATTTTACCCTTTGCCAACCTCTTCTAACTTGGATGTCCCCCAGTTCCCTCCCTCGACAAACCATTTGTAAATTTCACATTCTGGCTTTTCTTCCTAACGCTGGCCAATCACAGATGAAGGAAGGCCAGGTGGCAGCTCCCAGGTGGCATGAGTGTCACTTGAATGCCCTCTGGCCTTGCCTCAGCCTCTCCTTGTTGCTACAAGTGCAGCTGAAGGCACCTAGCCCAGGAACCCCCAGCTCAGTCCAGCAAATCCATAGAAAGCTTCCACTTCCACGATCTCAGCTGTACCTCTTGTCTACCCTAACAAAGGCAAAGAGGATAAAAACATAATGAGCACTGGTGAAGAAAATATCTGAAGATATGCAGATCTGTATATATCCCATATATGTCTTCATCTCCTTTGGATTCAAATTCTGGCTCTACCATTTACTAACTGGGTGACCTTAGGGGCAACATGCCCAAGTCTGAGCTTCCTCATTTGTGAAAATGAGGACAATAATAGCACCTGCGGCTGGGCACGGTGGCTGACACCTGTAATCCCAGCACTTTGGGAGGCCAAGGCAGGGGGATCACGAGGTCAAGAGATCGAGACCATCCTGGCCAACATGGTGAAAGGCAGAGGTTGCAGTGAGCCGAGATCGTGCCACTGAGCTCCAGCCTGGCAACAGAGCAAGACTCCGTCTAAAATCATAATAATAATAATTTAAAAAAATAATAGCACCTCCTCAGAAATATTTTGAGGATTAAATGAGATAGTTCAAGTGAAGGGCTTGAACTGTGGCCACTCTATCTGTCCATATAAAGCAAAATCATGGCTTACTGTTTACATGAAGGACAACATAAAAATCAGATGGAAAAAAATGCTATTCCTATCTGTGACCAGCTCTTTAAAAGGACAGAAATGGAGAACTCCTCCCTTGTTGCTATGCAGCCTTCTGCAGGCAGAGCCCATCAGCTCTGAAATCCGCTCCATGTGGTTATAACAGTTCTGCAGAGCTTGAAAAAACCTCTTTCGCTCTGTTCCTCCCCCAGCGGGTTCAGGCCAATCTGTGTTTTCCCCAAGACAAAACTGCAATCCCTGCAAGACATAGCTTTGCATAAACCTTTGCCCGTCTGGGGGGCTTGCAAAGCCAGGCATGCTTGTCAGGCTGGAACAAAACTTGCCTCTCTGTGAGTTCTGTTAGCATGGCTTCTGCTGGCAGCTGCTGCTGCGGGACTGCAGGTGGTAGTGCAATCGATACCATGTCATCAGTGAGTTCAAGGTCAGGTGAATCTGCATACCACAGAAGACAATGATTTTGATGTCGCTAGGTTGGTTCCCCTGTCCTGCCCTTTTACTGTAGGAGAAGTAAATATCAGAGAAACACTCAAGCCTTGCCCTTTTATGTGACAAGCCAACACCCCCTCTGGCTGGACCATAAGCCTTCTGTCTAAATGTAGCTGGACCTCTTGTCTTACCTGTAGTTCACAGGTCTCCACCTATTTTAGTACAGCAGGTGCTCTGTGCCTCTGGGGCTGTTCCTTGGGTCTATGAACTTGGACAAAACCTAAGTGGTTTCCCACAGTGGGGTGTGTGTGTGTGTGTGTGTGTGTGTGTGTGTGTGTGTGTGCGTGTATGCATCTGTGCATTCAGCAGACATTTATTAAGCACCATGGTAGATCAGACACTGTGCTGGGTGACAGAAACATAAAGACAAATTATACAGTCCTTCGAGGAGCTCACAGTTCTAGGAAGTGAGGGTGGGAGCAAGTAACTGACAATCCCAAGAGGGGAGGATGTGCTCAGACAAAGCCATCTAAAGAGATCACCCAATAAGAGCACTTTGACCAGCACCCAGTGATTCCCAAAGCAAATGGCACCTTAACAAGGCTGGAAAAGTGAGCAAGAGTTAACCGAAGAGAACCACATACAAAGGGGGGTAGTGTCGTGTGTGTGTGTGTGTGTGTGCGCGCGCCTGCGTGGCACTCCACCACAGATTATTCATCACAGTGCCTTTCTAAAAACCCTACATTAAATATCTTACATCTTGAAATTTATTGTGTTCCATCCCATTGGGCAGAAGGTCAGAGAGAACATTTCTGTGATCATACCTCACTGGATTTCTACATCTTGTTAAGCGTTCACTTTTTCTGAAGTATCAGAGACAGACTTCTCAGCTCCCCACCCAGTGTTCCAAAAGTGGTGGGGGGCATTCTACCCAGGTAGAAACACCTCCTCCTCCTCGGGCTCAGGCCTCACCAAGAAGGCTCCAGGGAGACTCCTCTGGAGAAGCAGGCTGACTTAGCTCTATTCTTAACTGACACAGCTCTGCTACTACTGAGTAACAACCTTCTTGCATAGATACTGAAGTGTTACTGCCTTTGGCCTGATCAAGCACTGACCCTGAGTTGCCAGAACTTCAGTCTGGGGCTCAGCCCTCTAGGCTCCAGTTTACTGGCTTGATTCATTCATTCACTCAATCACTTATTTGTTGAACTCCCAACTGTGCCTAATACTCTTACAGGTGCCAGAGATACAGAACCAAACAAAATGCACAAAGCCTACATTCTAATGAAAGAGACATAAAATAGACATTAGTAAATAAACGAGAGATGTTCAAGTAGGAATAGGTTTTGTGAAAAAGCAAAGATAAGACAGGGTAACGTGTTTCAGTGTGACATTGGGAGAGGTTATTTGTAATAGGGTGCACATTTTTTGTGCCCCTCTAAGGGGACAACTGAGCTGAGACCTGAATGATGAGCAGGAGCTGGGAGGGTGGGGTCAATGCACTTGGAAGAAGGAACTGCAAGGTTCTGAAAGAATGGTGAGCTTGAGAATTCCAGGGATAGCAGCTGACGTGTCGGTGCTAGGAAGAGAGGTGAGAGAGGCCAGGACAGGTAGGTGCCAGCAGGCTACTGTATGGAGTTCAGACTTTAAGTACAATGGGAATCCTTTGAAGAGTTTTAAGCAAAATGGTGACACCATCTCACCTTTGTTGTTTAAAGATTGCTGCATCAAAACTGCTCTGGATTCTGGGCGTCTAGCATCTACTAGTTCCTCCTCTTCTTGGATAACCTCTTTGAATTTGACCCGTGGCTTATAAGCTTGAGGCTTCTCTAGTTCAACATCTGGCCCCAGCCTCTGGGCTGACCACAGAGAGAGATGGAGGTGAGCTTCGCCAATGAGCACACACCCCCATTCATTCATCTCGATGTCTTATTCCCTAATCAGCATGGCCTGTGCACTCAGTAGCCAAGTCCCTGATTACAGAGTAAACTTGTCTTTCAACAAAACTGCAGATTCTTGTTCCCTTCAAAGCTGCCTTGGCAGTTTGCCAATTTCAGCACAGTAATAGATTTCCTGAGAAGCATTCAAACTTGCCGTCTCTCCCACGGGCTGTCGCCCAGACCAGTTGTGTGGGGTTTCCAGGTTTTAAAAGATCATGTGTGTGATCTACAGCCAAGCTTCTCAAGCAGGGATGGGCACATGTGAGGGTTTACTGAAGGATACTAATGTGCCCAGGCCCACCCCAGATTTAATGATTCCCAACCTGGGGGGAGTTGGGTGGGGGGCAGGCGGGCGAGAGACTATATTTTTGTTTTAATTTTTGAGATGGAGTCTCAGTCTCACTCTGTCACCCAGGCTGAAGTACAGTGGCACAATCACAGTTCACTGCAGCCTTGATCTCCTGAGCTCAAGTGATCCTCCTGCCTCAGCCTTCTGAGCAGCTGGGACCATAGGTGTGCACCACGTCTAGCCAATTTTTTTTTTTTTTTTTGAGAGAGCGAGATGAGGGTCTTGCTATATTGCCCAGAATGGTGTCAAACTCCTGGGCTCAAGTGATCCTCCTGCCTCTGCCTCCTAAGGTGCTGGGATTACAGGCATGAGCCGCTGCACCTGGCCTTTTTTTTTTTTTAAAGAGACAGGATCTCACTCTGTCACCTGACTGGAGTACACTGGCATGATTATAGCTTACTATAACCTCGAACTCCTGGGCTCAAACGATCCTCCCACCTCAGATTTCCAAGGCCCTGGGATTGTAGACGTGAGCTACTATGCCTGGCCAAAAACATATTTTTTGAAAAGTTCATTAGTCAAATCTGATATGCACTTTTGATTAAGAGCCATTAAACGGAGAAGAAACAGGCTATATTTACAAGCTCACCACTGCAAATTCTTTTCTAGAACAAGGCTAAGTAAAAAATGAATAAATATGCATCCATACACTAGCAGCCACAGTACCAGAAGAGGCAAAACTACCTCCAGCTTCTATGAATCAGGGCTCCATAAGAAAGAAAAGACGAGGTGAGGAATTGGGTGTTAGGGGCATACACAGCTCTGGCCCCCTCTGCTCAGAAAGTCATTGCAGGAGAATGAGAAGCTCCCTCTTTTGCACACTCACTGCTTTAAATGTTCACAGCTCCGCAGCAGCAACCAGCAAACCCACACACCCAGAGTTCTCAACACCATATTCCCTGAAGATACATATTCTGCAAGGCTTTCAATTCCCTTGGATATTCCCGTGTGAGTTTAAAATATTGCAGCCCTCCTTAATTAACCAAAAAGGTCTATAACACCAAATAATTAGAATTCCTCCACCATTCCTCACGCTGGAGTGTTTATGAAGAGGACAGGCCCTCGCCTGGAAAAAGCAGAACCAAAATAAACTGAGCAGCAATTAGGCTGCAGCCATTTCGTTTGGCAGGTGTTTATTGGGTACCTACTGGGTGCCAGTTTCTATGCAGTACTCTTTGCTGATGCCATTTCATTTAATCCTCCAACCCACTTCCCAAAGTGGCTATTATCATTATCTCTCTTTTACAAATGAGGAAGTTAGGAGCCCAAGGGGCAGTTAAAGGGCTTCCCCAAGGCATAGCATTAGTGCCAGGATAGAGAGTTGAACCCAGGCTTGAGTCTAAAGTGGGTGCTCTTTCTCTCAGCCTCTTAGAATCGCATATTGTCAGGCATTGTCACACATGTGATTCTAAGAGAGCGAGAGAAAGAGCTCTGTGGAACTTAAAGATGAATTGGCCTTGCATCCCTGCCCTCAAGTTGCTCACAGAAGAGCAACGAGCAAGGGAAAGGTTATATAAGTAAAGTGTATGACTGAATGTGATCAATGCTGCATAATGAAAGATATGAGCTCTGGAATCAGGGAGGTGGGGCAAAGTAAGTCCAATTCAGGGCAAATTTAAGGCTTCACAAGCCAGATGACATCTGATATAGTTTGGGTGTTTGTCCCCTGTAAATCTCATGTTGAAATGTAATTTTCGATGTCGGAGGTGGGGCCTGGTGGGAGGTGTTTTGGTCATGGCAGAGGATCACTCATGAATGGCTTGGTGCCCTCCATATGGTAATGAGTGAATTCTAGCTCTGAGTGCAGGAGACAGCTGGTTGTTTAAAGAGCCTGGCACCTTCTCCCTCTCTCTCTTGCTCCTACTCTTTCCATGTGAGATGCTGGTGCACTTTCCCTTCCTCCATGATAGAAGGCTTCTTGAGGCCCTCACCAGAAGCAGATGCTGGAGCCATGCTTGTACAGCCCGCAGAACCAAGAGCCAATCAAACCTCTTTTCCTTATAAATTATTCCACCTCAGGTATCCCTTTATAGTAACACAAAAACAGATTTTTTAAAATCTGTTTTTAAAATACAGCATCTTAGGACTTCCCAGAAGGGAGTAGGATTTGACCAGTGGAGAAGATAGGAAAGGTTATTCTAGATAAAGGATATAAAATTAGCCAAGAGGGGAGAATGAGGAAAATGGTCTGGGAATGGGGACTAATCTAATATGACTCGAAGGGAACGTGCATGTGAGACCAAATGGTGGAGAGCCTTTGAATGCCATGCTCGGAAGCGGAGAACACAGTCTTTAGGCAAAGGACACTATAGTAGGCTGCTGGGCAAAGGAATGAGATTATAAGACAGGGCCTTATAGAGAAGGTAACTATAATTAGGCCACTTTAAACTGCTGATAGTTCCTCTCACCAATGAGCCTTCACTCGTGTCTTTCTCTCTTCCTCCTTTCAATGTCCTGACAACTCCTATGCAACCTCTAAGACTTGTCTTGGATGTCACCTCCTCCAGGAAGCATCCCCTGTTCGCCCAAGATTGGGTCAGATGCCCCTCCTAGGTGCTTCTTCAGCATCTGGGTTTGACCCTACAGTACTTAATACTCTACATTAAAATTTCCACTTGCCTCCTCCTTTCCCACTAGACGGAAGCTCTTTGAAGGTAGGGACTATGGTTATTCATCTTTAATTTCCCCAAATCCCTGATTTTGGGGGTACCCTAATAGCCATTCAATAACTATTTGATGTATTAACATGAACAAGCATCAGAAAAGCCCCAAACAGACACTACAGCCACAGCCATCCAAGTCTGAAGTACAGACACAATTTGATTCATTTGTTCTTTCACTCTTCCAACAAATGTTTCTTGTGACCCTATTTGAGACCCGGCACTGGGCTCTGGGTTTGGTCACTACAGGGTGGCTGCCTTCAAAGCAGCCCCTACTCATGTTCCTGGTCACACACTGGAAGCTGGAGCACCAAGTCCAGAGAAAGCCCTGTTTCTCAAACTGGAAACAGCCTGGAGGTAAGTAGAAGCATGGTAGGAAATGAGGGAAGCTGCAGCAACTAGTAAGGTGAATCTCTCCAAAGTACTGATTTTACTTATTAGATTTTGCAGCATGAGAAACATGGATATAATATGGACTGTGGTGCAGAATGTGCACAATTTTAAGATAAAAAATGAGACCTGAAAGAAATTTTTGACATGCAGTCAGCAACTATTTCAGGCTATACCTACTGACTTCTCCAGTCTGAGATCCTTCTCTGTTCTTGGGCTCCTGAACAGAGACAGGAGCCTCTGTAACAGAAAGTCCTGGCTGTCTTCCCAAATGCCTCTCTCACTTAGTATTAGAACACTCCAATATTAGCTAGGTATGTGGCCCCTGGAATTATAGTTCCTGGTCTCCCTTGTACAGCCATATGGCTAGGTTTTGTTCAATTAATGTAGGCAGGAGGTTACTCCCAGGAAGTGTCCTTAAAAGGAAGAGGGCCAGACTCAGTGGCTCACACATGTTATCCTAGTGTTTTGGGAGGCCGAAATGGGAGGATCTCTTGAGGCTAGGAGTTTGAGACCAACCTGGGCAACATAATGAGACCCTGTTTCTACAACCAAAAAAAAAAAAAAAAAAGCCAGGCATGAGGCATGTGCCTGTAGTCCTAGTTACTTGGAAGGCTGAGGCAGGAGGATGGCTTGAGCCCAGGAGTTCACTGCACTGTACTCAAGTCTAGGTAACACAGCAAGGTCCTGAAGAAAGAAAAGAAAAGGAGAAAGAGAAAGGAAAAAAAAGACAGGAAGGAAGAAAGAGGCACCGACAGGAATGTGGAGATGATGCATAAAGTTTAAGAAGCCACTTTGGCTCATTCTGAGGCAACACTCAGAACAACAGAGCAACAGGCTAAAAGGAGTCTGCATGTCCGGTAAGCCCAACTCCAGCCTTTGTACTCAGAGAATAAAACCTTCTATGCTTAAGCCATTGTCTGCTTACTTTCATGAGACTGTTCATGAGGTTCTGATAAAGAAACCAAGGGCTCAGAGACTCGCAGAATGTACAACCCAGGATGGACCTCAGAAACCTGGCTCTGTTCCTGCCTGCAGAGTCCATGCCAGATCTGCACCTACCTGGCAAATTCCCTGATAGGGCTAACAGATTTTGCTGTGAGTCAACATGTGAAAGCAGTTGGAGAGATGTTTTCTCTCTTAGCAGGAGGGAAGGAGACTCCTTCTAGGGAGAGACCTTAGAGAAAACCTCCACTGTTGGGTAAAGGCTCTGATGAGCTCATTAGGCTAGAAGTTGTTTTCTTCAAAGCCTGAATGAGACTTCTAAGAAGGAATAAAGCTGTTCTGAGTAACTGAGCATCAACAATTGGAGATAGGAATAGGGAGATCTGGAATGAAGAGAATGAGGAGAGAGAAGTAGGGATGATTACGATGGAAGAATGCTATTCCCTACATGATTACTCCAAGTGACCCCTTAATCTTCATAAAGTTTACCAATGTTGCAAAACGCTTAGCATGACTGCATGACTTAGAGAACCAACGAAGTGGCTAAGTTTACCATCAAGGGTGACATGGGGGAAGAATTCAAGAGGGCACACCCAGAAGCAGGTGCTAGAGACAGGGAAGATGCTGGGCTGGGATCAAAAGTCTGAGAATGTTTAAAAAAAAAAAAAGGTTCTGAGATGGGCCTTTGGCTTCCCTGGGCCATAAAAAGTTGAGGGGCAGTAATGGTAGTGGTGTTCAAAAAGATTTCACTATGAATGCAAGAAACTTAGCCAGGTGCAGTGGCATGCATGTAGTCCCAGCTACTCATGAGGCTGAGGCAGGAGGATCCCTTGAGCCCAGGAGTTTGAAACCAGCTTGGGCAACATAGCAAAACTTAGTCTCTTAAAAAAAAATGCAAGAAACTTATGGAAACACCTAACAAATCACTAAATCACACTGTAGCAGTACTCTGCCCATTCACCAACACTGCCTACTTCCTCCTGCAGCCAGAATCCTGAGTGGAAGTGGCACACTAGCATTAAAAGCTTCTCTCAAGGACACAGAATAACCAAAACAAAGCCAAAGAAGAAAACAAAACAAAGAAGAACAAAGTCAGAAAACTCTAACTTCCTGGATTTTAAAACTTACTACAGGCCTGAGCACAGTGGCTCATTCCTATAATCCCAGTATTTTCGGAGGCCAAGGCGGGTGGATTGGCAGGTGGATTGCTTGAACTCAAGAGTTCAAGACCAGCCTTGGCAACATGGTGAAACCCCCATCTCTACCAAAAAACAAACACGCACAAAAATATTAGCTGCGTGAGGTGGCATGTGCCTGTAGTCCCAGCTACTCTGTAGGGTGAGGAGGGAGAGGTGAAGGCTGCAGTTAAGCCATGATCACACCACTGCACTTCTGCTTGAGCAAAAGAGTGAGAACCTGTCTGAAAAAAAAAAGCCAAAACCAAACAAATAAACACTTACTATAAAGCTACAATACACTATACTACAGTGTGGCAGTGGCGTAAAGATGGACATATAGATCAATGTAATAGAACTGAGAGTCCAAAAGTAAACCCTTACATTTACGGTCAATTGATTTTCAGCAAGAACACCAAGACAATTCAATGAGAAAAGAAGAGTCTTTTCAATGAATGGTGCTGGGACAATTGATACCCACATGTAAAACAATGAAATTGGACCCTACCTCACACCATATACAAAAATCAATTTAAAATGCATCACGAACCTAAATGTAAGAGCTAAAACTACAAAACTCTTCGAAGAAAACATAGGAGTAAATTATCATGACCTTAGATTAGGCAACAGTTTCTTAGATATGACACCAAAAGTACAAGCAACAAAAGAAAAAAAATAGATAAATTGAACTTCATAAAATTTAAAACATTTTGCCTTCAAGTGCACTATCAAGAAAGTAAAACCCACAGAATGGAAGAAAATATTTGCAAACCAAATGTCTGATAAGAGGCTTGTATCTAGAATATATAAAGAGCTCTTACAGTTAAGCAATGAAAAGACAAATAATCCAATTTTTGTAATGGCCAAAGGATTTGAATAGACATTTCTCCAAAGAAGACATAAAAACAGTCATTATGCATATGAAAAGATGTTCCACATCATTAGCCATTAGGGAAATACAAATCAAAACCAAAATGAGCTACACTTCACATCTACTAAGATGGTTGAAATAAAAAAGACACAATAACAAGTGTTGACAAGGATGTGGAGAAATCAGAATCCTCATACATTGCCGGCAAGATTCTAAAATGGTGCAGCCTCTTTGCAAAACAGTTTGGTAGTTCCTCAAATGGTTCAACATAGTTATTATATGATCCAGCAATTCCATTCCTAGGTACATACCTAAGAGAACCAAAAACGTATGTCCACACAAGAATTTGTACATGAACATTCATCACAGCATTATTCACAAAAGCCAAAAAGTGGAAAAAATTCACATGTTCATCACCTGATGAATAAACGAGATGACACATTATATTCATAGTATTCAGCAACAAAAAGGAATAAAGTACTGATATTTGATAAAATAAAGATAAACCTGGAAAACATCATGCTATGTAAAAGAAGCTACACATAAAAGGCCACATACTATATGATTCCATAAATATAAAATGTCCAGAATGGGCCAATCCACAGAGACAGAAGGTAGATTGCGTAGGACTGGGAGGAAGGAGCAATGGGACTGACTACTAATAGATAACAGGGTTTGTTTGGGGGTGATAAAATATTTTAAAATTAGATCGTGGTGATAGTTGTACAACTCTGCACATACACTAAAAACCACTGAATTGTACACTTTAAACAGGTGAATTTAATGATATACAAATTATATGTCAATAAAGTCATGTAAGAAACAAAAACCAACAAGCAAGCAAACCCTCCAAGTGGGGCCCACTTCAGCCCAGAGCCAACGAAGTCCTGAGTCCATTATTGTACCCTCTTTCAACATTTACTTTTTCTACCTTCCTGGGGACATTTCTGAAACTATTTGTTGATGTTCCTATAACATAAAAAAAAATAATCTCAGTATCTTCATTCCTCCCAGGGCTAGTGAGCAATAAAGTATACTCACAAAAATTACAATAGCATGGAGGCCAGAGTTATGATTCTGGAGCACCATATTTTCGCTGAGAAGAGTTTGTTATGATATATATTTTCAAAGCAGTGCTGAGAATGCTAATCAACAGTCACTAAGTTTAATCTTCTCACTCTTTTATAAATAAGGAACATCACTCACCAGTACATAAAAGAGGATCAACCAACAGGAAGGGATACAGGATCAGTACAACAATAGAAGATAAGGGCACTGTCAATACAGCATCATTCCAGATGATTCGACAGTGATAGACCTGCAGTCACAGGTGTGTCCTGGCTCAGAAATGACACAGGTATGTCCCAGCAGATGCCACACTAGGTGTTGACTGGGTGACTCTGTAACACTCCTTGCTAGGACTTAGTATTTCTCTGTAATTACCGTGAATTGAAACTAATTTGTTTTTGATAATTTTTTTTCAAAACTTTGTGACACCCTTAGAGATAATTGGAGCTGCTCTGGAGCATCAAATGCTACAGAGAAACTTTGGTGCCATGGAAACTACTGACAGGAGAAAAATATGAAAATGTATACCCTTGTGAAACTTCCCAACATGCTAAAATCAGCAGTTCCCTTTGAAGAGCCGAGTGTAATACTTGCCAATCGATTTGTTTTAGGATCCAAATGGCTTTGCTCAAACTGCTATCGCCCCACTGGGCAAAAAAAGCTTTGGCACTTAAAAAATGATTAAAAACTCCCGGCTATTTATAATGATGGAGAAATGTCACAGGGAATTAAATGTTTTGTCAGGGGAAAAATGTGGCTGTCTGGAAAAGGCTGTAGATACATGCAGGGAATTAATGACAGGGTGGCTGCAAACACTCAATGCCCTACTCCAAGGAGCTCAAAAGATAAGATTTTTGTTGGTTTGTTTTGGGTGTTCTTTTTCTTTTTCTTTTTTAACTGCAGAGTTTTTCACCTTCTTATTCACCAGAACTCCAGGATGGTATGAAACAAGCAAGCCAGACTTCCAGGATGGTACACTTGCTCACTGCAGGGTGTCACCATTACTTTTCCTCTGCACTCTCAAAATAAAGCCATCCTCTATCAGCCCACAGATTTTCCCTAATGCTGATCTAGAAACAAAAATAGAATCTACTATATACTGCCCAGGCAGAGAAAGTGGTGAAGATAAAACACAAATGGGAACACTGTTCTTGGGATCTGGTGTTTGGGATTCTGTCACGTGTCCAAATAACCAGGGTAGCTATGGCAAACTCCTCAACTGGCAACCAGTCATTCACCAAGGGCCTTACCAACCTCTCCTTCTCCTATGTGGAACTTCTACACCAACCAAGCAAATCACCTCTATGTCCCTCTTCAAACTCTAGGCTGAAACTTTCCATCTGCCCAATGGTCACTCTCTCTGCTGGATGTGCTTTTTTGATAGAAATCTTTCCACTGTTTCATTAGTATGTGTGTGCTTGTGTTCTGTTTCCTACTTGTTAATCACAACATGCCTTATTATGGAACAAAACAGACTGACATTCTCATCTCCATACATTGTAGACTGCCTTTCCCACCCCTCACCTCTTTCTCTACTGGCTGCTGCTTCTCCAAATTTTCAAGCAGCACTCTTATACGTCTTTACATGTCAAGTTCAGGTCAATCAACTTCGTTATGAAAAGAAAATAAGAAAAAAGTTAACCATATTTTTCTTATTATACTTTAAGTTCTAGGGTACATGTGCACAACATGCAGCCTTGTTACATAGGTATACGTGTGCCAGGTTGGTTTGCTGCACCCATCAACTCATCATTTACATTAGGTATTTCTCCTAACACTATCCCTCCCCCAATCCCCCACCCCCCAACAGGCCCCAGTGTGTGATGTTTCCCCTCCCTGTGTCCATGTGTTCTCATTGTTCAACTCCCACTTATGAGTGAGAACATGTGGTGTTTGGTTTTCTGCCCTTGTGATATTTTGCTGAGAATGATGGTTTCCAGCTTCATCCATATCCCTGCAAAGGACATGAACTCATCCTTTTTTATGGCTGCATAGTATTCCATAGTGTATATGTGCCACATTTTCTTTATCCAGTCTATTATTGATGGACATTTGGGTTGGTTCCAAGTCTTTGCTATTGTGAACAGTGTCGCAATAAGCATATGTGTGCATGTGTCTTTACAGTAGCATGATTTATAAACCTTTGGGTATATACCCAGCAATAGGATTGCTGGGTCAAATGGTATTTCTAGTTCTAGACCCTTGAGGAATCACCACACTGTCTTCCACAATGGTTGAACTAGTTTACACTCCCACCAACAGTGTAAAAGCATTCCTATTTCTCCACATCCTCTCCAGCGTCTGTTATTTCCTGACTTTTTAATGATCACCATTCTAACTGGTGTGAGACGGTATCTCATTGTGGTTTTGATTTGCATTTCTCTGATGACCAGTAATGATGAGCATTTTCTCATATGTCTGTTGGCTGCATAAATGTCTTTTTTTGAGAAGTGTCTGTTCATATCCTTTGCCCACTTTTTGATGGGGTTGTTTTTATCTTGTAAACTCGTTTAAGTTCTTTGTAGATTCTGGATATTAGCCCTTTGTCAGATGGATAGATTGCAAAATTTTCTCCCATTCTGTAGGTTGCCTGTTCACTCTGATGATACTTTCTTTTGCTGTGCAGAAGTTCTTTAGTTTAATTAGATGCCATTTATTTGGAGAAGCAGCAGCTGGTAGAGAAAGAGGTGAGGGGTGGGAAAAGCAGTCTACAATGTATGGAGACGAGAATGTCAGTCTGTTTTGTTCTATAATAAGGCATGTTGTGATTAACAAGTAGGCTTTTGTTTTTTGGCTTTGTTGCCATTGCTTTTGGTGTTTTAGTGATGAAGTCCTTGTCCATGCCTATGTCCTGAATGGTATTGCCTAGGTTTTCTTCTAGGGTTTTTATGGTTTTAGGTCTTACATTTAAGTCTTTAATCCATCTTGAGTTAATTTTTGTGTAAGGTGTAAGGAAGGGATCCAGTTTCAGCTTTCTACATATGGCTAGCCAGTTTTCCCGGCACAATCTATTAAATAGGGAACACTTTCTCCATTGCTTGTTTTTGTCAGGTTTGTCGAAGATCCAATGGTTGTAGATATGTGGTGTTATTTCTGAGGCCTCTGTTCTGTTCCATTAGTTAACCATATTTTTCAATGCACACTTGTACAAAAGCATAAACAGTTCCTATTTTCTTCATATTGGCATATAAATTTATGATCCACCCACTCAATGAATAACAAAGTTAAGCCCCTGCCCATAAGGCCAAGAGAGGAGACAGGCAGATCTACAGGAGGCTGTAAAACTGTGTGATAAGTGTTCCAACTGGGTCATGCATGCAGGATGAGAACCCTCAGTGGGGCCCCTGAGCAAGGCTCTGGGGTCAGAGAATATTTCCCGTAAGAGGTGATGGTGAAGGAAGACAAGAAGGTCCCCTGGGGCCGGGCACGGTGGCTCATAGCTGTAATCCCACCACTTTAGGAGGCCGAGGCAGATGGATCACTTGAGATCAGGAGTTTGAGAGTAGCCTGGCTAACATGGTGAACCCCATCTCCACTAAAAATACAAAAATAGCAAGGCATGGTGGCGTGCGCCTACAATCCCCAGCTACTCGGGAGGCTGAGGCAGGAGAATCACTTGAGCCTGGGAGGCGGAGGTTGCAGTGAGCCAAGATCGTGCCACTGCACTCCAGCCTGGGTGGCAGAGTGAGACTCTGTCTCAAAAAAAAAAAAAAAAGAAGAAGGTCCCATGCAAGTTGAATGTGGAGTGGAGGAAGGATGTTTCAGCAGAGAGAACCCCTGGACAAAGGGCCAGAGCTCAGAGACCCAAGGCATGTTCTTTGATTCCTTAGATTTGCACGAAGTTCAATCTAGCTGGATCAGACTTGGGGTTCGGAGAAGATGCAGGGCTAAAAAAAAATCTGAATGGAAATTCCATACAGCTGAATCAAGCAGGAGGAGGTGGGGGAAGACACAGGGTGATCAAGAAACAGCTAGTAAGCCTTGCTAAGAGGTCTGGACTTGATCCTGGAACCATGGAGAGCCCTCAAAGAGTTTTAAGCAGGAAAATGATTTGAGCAGATGTGGATCTAGAAACACCACACTGGCTGCGGTATGGAGAGGGAATTTAAGGAGACATGGCAGGGACAGGGACATAGGAATGCTAACTTATTTGAGCAGGCAAATAAATATTAATGTTACTCAGAGAAAAAAATTCAGAGGCCCCAGCTAGCTTGTACAAATGCGCGCGCGCACACACACACACACACACACACACACACACACACACACACACACTCTGCAGGCATTTGGGCCTATGATGCGTGACTGTTGGCTTATCTGCATTCTCCACTAGGATATAAGCGAGAGACTCAAGTCTTACTCATCTTTCTATCTTAGGGGCTCAGTGTAGGTAGGACCTGACACAGAGCAACCAAGGGACAAGGGTTTGCTGATTGATTGAATGAATGATTGAGTCCCTGAATGAATGGATGGAAGTTATAAATTAACAAATGACATAGAATGAGGACTTTGGGAAGTATTCATGAAAAAATTATGATCTTTGGAACCAGGCTGGATTTCATTTAAATCGCAGATCTAGCTTTTACTGACTGTGTGATACTGAACATGTTACTTAACCACTTTAAGACTGTTTCCTCACTTGTGAAAAGGAGATAATAATATCTGCTCACAGTGTTATCATAGGATCAAATGAGATAATGTGTGTCAGCTATCAATTAAGGGTCTGGCATACAGGGTAAGCACTAAACAAACATCTCTCTGCCCCTTTCCATTTTATGTGGCCCCTGCCAACCTGGTACCAGCAGGGTGCTCCAGAAATACAGCACAAGGGAAAAACTATGGAAACAGAGATTCTAGAACTGCACCTAAGGCAAAGTGGAAAACAACTTTTTAAAAATTCTTTGTTAATAATGGGCAGAATTGGCTCATCCTCATTCCAGCAGCTACTAAGCCACTAAATAGCAGGAGTTTAAAATAATTGTTCAGAGAGCAAAGAAGTTAAAGCATGTAGGAAAGACATCATAGAGAGTAAGTTAAAATGACATAAAGCAGTCTCTCCTAATCATGCTCAGCTGAGTAGAAAGAGGTTTAGATTATCTGTGATCCACAACTATCAGCCAGAAAAATAATCCTTTATTTCAAGCCACTTTTTCAGTAGTGTCCTTGAGATTTGCCTCAACAACAGAGAATCATCATTTATTTTTCCTTGGTACAAGAGCATGTGGGTATGGGCTTGGTCTCTCACCCAAGAGGTTGGTATTTATTATTAATTTTTATTATTCTGGATGGTTTCAACTGGTGGTCGTCATAACTAATGTGTCTTTCAACACTACTTTTTCAATTCATTTACAGTGGCTTGCAAAAGAGACTAACAAAACTAAATAAAATTGAAATAAAAAAGGAAGAATAGTTAAGAGAAGGAAAGCAGATGAGTCAACAATAAGGATGACTATGCTTCCTGGGATTGAGTGTGAAAAAAGAAGGCAAGGACATTCACGTGCTAAGTGGCGTGTATATGGTACTGCATGTAGCTCTCACAGTAACCCAAATGAGGCAAATATCATATTTACGTAAGTAGAAAGTACCATTAAGGAAGAAAAAGCTGGCTGAGCATGGTGGCTCATGCAGGTAATCCCAGTACTTTGGGAGGCTGAGGTGGCAGGATTACTTGAGCCCGGGAGTTCAAGACCAGCCTGGTCAACATGGTGAAACCCCGTCTCTACAAAAAATAGAAAAAGAATTAGCCAGGCATGGTGGCGCACACCTGGAGTCCTGGCTACTCGGGAGGCAGAGGTGGGAGGAATCACTTAAGTTGAAGCTGCAGTAAACTATGATTATGCCATTGCACTCTAGCCTGAGCAACAGAGGAAGACCGTACCAAAAAAAGAAAGAGAGAGAAAGCTGCCGTTGAACAATGGCAAAACACTTTGATTTCGGAGATGTTAAAATAAAAAAAAAAAATGTGCAGCTAAGAATCAAGGAAACATGATATTATCATTTCCAACTTATATGTAAGGAAACTGGAAAACAGGGAAGTTAAGAAATTTGCTGAAAGTCACTGGTCCATGAGTGGAACAATCAAGTTTTGAACCCAAACAATTTGGCAGCAAAGAGCTCCAGCCCGTATTCATTGAATATGCTGTTTCCCTAGGGCCAAGCTTCCTGGCAGTGACAGTAAAGATGGACATAGATTGATAATAAAGATAGACACAGGTTGAATTACATAATTCTCATTATTTGGGAAAGAAACACACTAGCTACTCAAGGAACCTAAACTTTTATCTGCACAAAACTAAAAAGAAAATTTTTTTACAGATATTGCATAATGGGTATGTTGCAGATGATTTTGTTGAAACCTTCAAAAACATTTAGAAGGTTAATATATAAAAATAGCCTAATGAAGACCATTTTCCATGGCTAAGTTCATGTAGTCCATGAATGTAACCTTTTCATGGTCTACCCACGATGAAGACTCATGGATGAAAGTAAACATATCCAGAGAAGTAGGGAATATGCTCCTTAAATTATCTTCCCTACATAGCATTGTTCTCCATCTACTTTTTACTGGAAACTGGTTCATTAGACAGCTCAGGGTACTACTCTCCAGCAAAGAACTCTGCTGATCAATAAACTCTGTCCATATAGTGATCCGCTTATGGATTAAAAATTGGCTAGACACTAAATGATTCACACTCTCTTTGGAAGTCAGCATATACCTTCCTCTCCTCTAGAAAGAATCTCCACAATTTTGGCTACAGCATGGGAGAGGCCTAGCATTCACAAACCAGCAACAGACACTTTCTTCAGCACTGTGTCCTGATGAGGCATATAGCCCTGGGGTTGATTGCCTAAGTCCTAAAACCAGCTCTAATCCTCACTAGCTGGGTGATCCTAGACAAGCTATCTCTCGATGCCTCAATTTCTACATCTGCAAAATAAGGAGCATAATGATATACACCTCCCAGGGCTGCTGTAAAAACATAATGAGCCAAACCACATAAGACTCAGTATGTCTGGCACATGGTGAGCACTCTATAAATGTTGGCTGATTTTATTATTTAGGTAGATTTTTTTAACCAGATAATTAATTTAGCAATAGCAACATACAGGTCCTTTGGGAGAAAAGGCTGCACAGGTGTGAATCACTTTGCTATTCAGGCATGAAGAAGAATGAAATGCCTGGGGACAAATGACAGTGACAAGGTACAGCCAACACCTGCAAGATCCCAGTTCAGTGATCCTGGATGCCTTCATGCTGAGGGAGGCAGTCTGGCATGTGGGGAGAACCAAACTTCAGAGTCAGGCATTTTCTCGAATCCCAGCTCAGCACTCACCTGTGGAGCAGGCTGGTTAACCTCTGTGTCCCCGGTTTATAAAATGAGGATGATAGCAGCTACCATGCAGTGCTGCTGTAACAGCTGAGAGTGAGATGGGTCAAGTGCCTGGTACGTGGTAGATGCACAATACATAATAGATACCATTACGCCAGCCTATCAAATTGCACTTAAATATCATTTTTCCTTTTTATTGAAAGGGTGGTCTATAAAAATATTTTTTTCTTTGTTACAAAGAAAAAAAAAAGAAGTCCATTTCTTATGAAAACATAAAGTAGAACCGGTTATTCTTTAGGGAAAGAGAATTACATATATATAAACCAACCCCCCAATTCAATTTTAATGCTTTTTACCTATTTTCAAATACCTCAGCAAAGCAATTTTACTGCAGAAAAATTAGAAAATATAGATAAATAAAAAGAAGAAAATGAGTCTACCATAATCCCACCATGCAGAAATAACCATACATGGCACTTTGGTGTCTGCCTCCCAGAACGTTTTGCTCAGCTTATAAACATGTGTATGTAAACCCATTTTTAAATAATCCCACATAGCAAAGACCAGGAACTTCATTTCCCTCAGGATCATCTCTGCCTGCACTAGTCTTTGCAAGGAACAAAACGCAAATACTTAAGAGGGATTTTTCTTTATGTATTTATTTAGCAGAAGCACATAGGTAAGGGAATTATTTTTAATTAAACGTACTATCCCAAGGCCAACAACTTCTCCACTATGCATAAATCTCCCTGTGACCAACAACATGTAACCAAGTACCAGGAACACAAACACACATGAATTCACAATAGATGCTCAAGCCAAATATAATCCATGGACATAGACTCAGGCAAGCTAAAGACACCATTGAACACGGCAGCACTCACACATCACTCTGTGATCTTAAGCCAGTAAATGGCTCTGCTACACCAGGAACCCATGAACTCGCTCACGCCCATATGGGTCCCACCAAAGAGAATTGTTTCATCCACATCCCCCTCCTCACACCAGGCAGCAGACTTGGGCTGCACTATTGCATAGGGATGGATTCTTGAGTTCTTCAAAATCAGGGATGTGTATGCTCGCCCACCTCTCCTGGCCCCCACCACACCTCAATCTCATGCTCCCCCCTCCCATCAGAGGTAATACTGAAAAGCCACTTTTCTACTTCCATTCCAGTGAAGCCAAGGTCTCTCCCAGAGGCCAGCGAGCATTTGGGATTGTCATTTGCTGTGTTTGAGAGATACAGGTGGCCCTGTCCAAGGCAGCCATGGACAGTGAATGTTCATACATTTTAATCACTTTCTTTGAAAGAAATTGCTCCCATGAAGAGTAGGGAGTATGGGGAGAGCATTAAAGATATGCTGTGGGTTGCTAAGGAACAGAAGACATAAAGATTTAAGGAGCAAGTGGGATGAAGGCTATTTCTACAAGCCAAACAAGGGACAGGACTGATGGATGGTTCAGACGGAGGCCATGAATCAGAATTAGTTTTCCATATCCTCCAGGAAACTGACTTTTCAACTCCTCACTCCTTTTATAGTGACAAAATGTAATATGTTATCCTGCTAATAGGACACTGTGGCACCAAACAACCCTCCTGGGCTGAGCATCATAAGGCAGGACTTAAGTGAGACAATGCACAACGAAGTGGCCAAAGGCAGTGTGACATTAGATGGCAGATAGGGCAAGTAACGGATCCACATGTGCAATCATTTCCAAAGTAGCGACATGAACTGCCCTTCAGAAAGACCTGCCCAGAACACCCCTCCCCAAAATGCACACCTGAAGATGGAGGAAGCAGACCTCTGAAGGGTGATCTCAGAGTACAGATCAAAATAAATACAGTGTGACAACCATCCAACAAGGTTAAAACAGCAGCGTCTGGGCTAAATGGGTAAAGCCCAGAATTCTTCCACACGATTATCAATTCAAGCTGCTGTAGAGTTGAAATAAAGTCTCCACTAACATACAAACATCCAAATTTATAAATACAGTCCATCAACAAAGCCCATCTCATAGCAGCTGGCAATGGCAATCAAAACTGGGAGATTTAGGATTATAAAAAGCAGTGTAAGTAATAAACATGTTATTTAAAAGCTTGAAACTCCCCATCTTGCCACGGCTACCATCCCAGCTGGCACTTTCAAACTTGGTGCTCTCAAGTTTAACACTGTTCATTCTATGCTTTCCCTAAATCTACACAGAGCTTCCCAGGGGGGACACAAGCTATCAGCCCAGGGGTCACCTGGAGCCCTCAACCTGACCACAGCAGCAGAATGACATCTGCCACTTGCTCAGCACAATCACTACTGAAAAACACACCTTGGTAGGGGCCACTTGCCCTTTCCTTCTTAGATCACCCTCTTTTCCCATTTCCTGTACCCTGAATACTATTCGTCCTACAGAGAGAACCATCAAGCTGCCAACCAGCAGTTCTTCTCAGGTCCTGCTCTGTGTAACACACCATCTGTAAGACAGGCCAGCTTTGACACAGCTCCCCTCAAATACTTCATCTCCCTACTCTTCTCCCTCACCAAGCTGAGCCTGCCCATCATTGCAGGTTTCACCTAAAGTCCATCTGATTCCTTCCTAATTAGGATTCTTTTCTATTTAATCTAGAGCTGCCTTCTATCTCCTATGACTTGAAGCTATCCAGTCACCCAAACGAATGTATTTATCTTCAGTCCTACTCCTAACATTTGCAGAACCTGGGGCAAGAGTACAAATGGTGGCCCACATGCCATAAATGTAAATATTTTAGTTATACATTAAAACAAGTTATTAAAGCATATCCTATCCTATCTTGATATTGATTCATTCATGATGGTAGTCCAGCTTCAAACACAGAATTCTCACTCTGACCCCTGGCCCTGGGCTGGCCCCACCTTCTTTGCCAGCGCCAACCCACACCACAAGGGGTCTCTCACTAATGGAAATGCTAGGCTGCATATGCAAGTCCTTCTTTCCCAGCCTCCTCAAATAGCCACTTCTCTGTCATCCCTCGGGCCTCACAGCGTGCACACTGGCATCATAGTCTGCTCTTGGGATGAGAGAATGAAGCCCACACAGGCCATGGAAGCAGATGGGACATGGAACTCGGGTCCTGGGTATCCAGAGCATCACATACGTTCTGGACTGTAGAAGAGAGTGTGTGGACTCTGGGTGGGCCTGGCCCCATGGTCCTGCGTATCTCCTGCCCCATGGAGACATACAAACCAAGAGGGCCAGAATGGGACCCTATTGTCAAGGCCTAAGGATGGTACCACTCAGCTTCATGGGCATATCCAATTCCTCTTTCAAAACCTAGGTCAGAAGACATCACCACCTCCAGGAAGTCTTCCCTGACCATTCCTTGATCCCACAACAGCCAATCCAGTGGGCTCAATGAATGCTTGTTAAATGAATGCTGTGGAAACACCAGGATGAGCATAGATTCCCTGTAATCCAGACTGAACCTATATTTATCAGTCTTTTCTCCCAATAAAGACTTAGATACTTGTGGGCCGTGGCCACATTGACTGAAATACCACGAACTCCTGGGTTCCTCACCTAGGATGTGGGAGTCGAGGTTCGCAGCTGAGAAGCCTGTCAAATTAGGCCTCTTCCTGGCTGAGAGGTCCAGATGCTTTGGGTAACAGGATGTTAAAGGCCACATTTGCTGTGGTCTCAGGGTTGTTGAGGCTGCACAGGGCAAAACCATTCAACAGATGCCAGGACTTCTATCTTTGACCACATCCCCAGGACTTGCTAAGAAACTGAGTTGCCAGCTCTGCTACCTTGAGCCCACCACACACTTCAAGCTCTTTAAGAGAGGGGAAGAATTCACTGGGAAGTCCAAGACATTTCTGCAGAGGGAGGTCAGTGTGCTGCCTATTTCAACACTCCCCCAAACCCCTCTTCTGGACAGGGGACTAACCTGAAAAATGAAAAGCTTCCACTATGGGGACCTCAGGAAACCCTCAAAAGGACCCCATACCCAGCCAGTAACTGTGCATCTGCCACCCTGAAGGTCGTGGTATCAAACTACAATGTCCAGATTCTCATCCGTGATCCTTGACCTTCTCTCCCTGATTCTCCTAACCCCATCCCAGCCCTGCAGTAACTAAGGGAAGGAGAAGGGGAGCAAAATGTGGAGATGAAATCTACTGTGCATCTCTCTTCCCTGTTGCCTGTTCCCAGGCCTGAGCAGAGGATGGGGAGAAGGTTTAGATTGGACAAGTGTGTTAAATTGGATTTTGATATTACATTGAACTGACATTTTTAATACATGGGGAAAGAGACTTATTGGTTTATTATCTGAGAAGTAGTTAGAAAAGCTAAAGGACTGAAAAAGAAAGACATAAGAAAGAGCAGGCTGGGCACAATGGCAAGTGTAGTCCCAGCACTTTGGGAGGCGTGGGCAGGAGGATAGCTTGAGCCCAAGAGTTCAAGACCAACCTGGGCAACATGGTGAAACCCTGTCTCTACAAAAAAATACGAAAATTGACCAGGGGTGGTGGCTCATGTCTGTGGTCCCAGCTACTAGCGAGGCTGAGGTGAGAGGATCACCTCAGTGTGGAAGGTCAAGGTTGCAGTGAGCCATGATCGCGCCATCATACCCCAGACTAAGTGATAGAGTGAGACCCTGTCTCACACAAACAAAAAACAACAACAACAAGAGCAAAATGCACCCTACTTGTGCCTACCAAGTCCAGCTTGTTCAATAAGCCAATCATACTTCCATTAACTCACAGGTATAAATTACCTTGGCAGCTAAAGGCACACATGACCGTTATGACATTCCCATGATGCCCGCCTCCAACACAGCATCAGCTGCCCTAGGGGGGAAAATTAATTAGGTCATCGATTGGAGTTCTGTAAGACTGAGAAAGTCATTTTGTTCCCTGCTCAAATTATAAGTCACCCATTAAACTGGCTTTAGTTTCTCCTCTTTTCATTTTAAATCCACATATATCATGAGACCTATAAGCCAGGTAAAGAAGAGTCCCCTTGGCTGTAATTGAATGCCATTATCTTCCCTGTAATTCACTGATCTTCCACTTTCCTAAGAGATGTCCTCTTCATCACAACCATCACTCACACATCAGACCACAGGGGAGCTGCTGAATACTTTCTCCCCAGGTAATTTAAGACATGCTAGTATTTCAGCTGAACATGTATGTGAGAAAGAAACATTTTTGCTCCCTAAAAGCTGTTTGGAAAACCTGGTTGAAATTTTTTGCCTATTTCCAACATATATCTAGCAGAATGAACTCTAAAAAAAATATAGATAAGTACTTCAATTATTTAGCATGGAATTAACCAATAGCCTTGTGACCTCTGTGATCTTCTAGAATCTTCTGTGTATTTAGGAAAAAAATGTCTCTCAGAGGGCCCATGTTTTCAGATAATTTTTCTGGCTGCCTCAGAACTATGTGGAAACATTATACCCAGGAAATCACTCAGATACAGTATTTTTCTATGATTCTAATGGAACCAAACCTAACTGGAATTCCACTGTGGAGTTAACTCAAATAATCAAACACCATAAACCAAACAAGAAACTAACACCAAAAGGTATATATATGATTGCTTTAATCCCCACCTGAAGCCTTGTTGATCTACACCAGCCCCCAGGAATCTTGTCTCCCCCTGACTTTCTAAAGCTTTAATGTCCAAAAGTATTTTCTGCCATAATGGAAATATTTTATATCTGCACTGTCCAATAAGGTAGCCATTAGCCACAGGTGGCTAGTGCAACTGAGTCACTGAATTCTTTATTTAAGTTTAAACAGTCATAATATATGACTGTGGCTACCATTCTGGACAGCACAGTTCTAAAGCATTTGTTATTGCTGGCAATGGAGAGAACTGTCTTGAAGAATGGGTCTTGTAGCTAACCAAGCTTTCTGGCAAACTAAGGAGCAATCACTAAACCTTTGTTTTGCTAAACGGTTTTTTTGTTGTTGTTGTTTGTTTTTGTTTTGTTTTGTTTTGTTTTTTGAGATGGAGTCTCACTCTGTCGCCCAGGCTGGAGTGCAGTGGCGCAATCTCGGCTCACTGCAAACTCTGCCTCCTGGGTTCACGCCATTCTCCTGCCTCAGCCTCCCGAGTAGCTGGGACTACAGGCGCCCACCACCACGCCTGGCTATTTTTTTGTATTTTTAGTAGAGACGGGGTTTCACCGTGTTATCCAGGATGGTCTGGATCTCCTGACCTCGTGATCCACCCGCCTCGGCCTCCCAAAGTGCTGAGATTACAGGCGTGAGCCACCGCGCCCGGCCACCAAATGGTTTTTTAAAACTTATTTTGAAGCGGCAATTCCTTTTCATCTTATTTCTCCTTTGTTTTCAAAAGACATCTCTTCTATGACAATGGCACTGCTTTAGACATTAGGATGGATGCCTCTCTAAAATGATTTAAGAAAAAAAATACAATACACCCATATACCTTTTTGAATAGCACCCACTGAGCATAATTTAATCTTCCCTGAAGGCCTCAGGGTCACTGTTATAAACACAGGCTATCAGACTCAGAAAAAAATGCATCAGTTACTATAATGCACCTTAATGCAATGAAGCCCTCAGGGTCACTGAGCTCAGTGGGACTATTTAGACCTACCCCAGGCACAGAATTTTATAGCTTTCTGTCACATCTGTTGCCTAGCTATTAATGTCAAGCTCTATTACTGTCAGGGTGTCTGCCTATATTTACTTACTACTTACCTTGTTTTCAAAAGATGCTTGCCTGTGTCTACAGATGCTTCTTTTCCCCTCTCATTTGTTGCCTCTGATTTGCTAATTTGGGGGTGCTAGAACTGGAGTTAGAAATGTTTGTAAAGTAAGAATAGGGTATAAATAAGGATGTAAAGGGTTATCAGTAAATTCTGGTTTTAATGCTGGGACCTCTTGAAATTCATCAGCTCAGAGTCTCCTCCGCTTACTTCTTGGTTCCAGGCAGAGAGCTTGCGTAACAGCTGTTTACAGATGGGTCAGGTCTTTTAGTTGTCTGCTGAAAGGGATCGCATGCTTGCCCTTAACTATGATTTAACTTTTTGCTCAGTATTACTTGTTTCCCCAAATAGCATATAAACACTTTGGCAACAGAGGAATTAAAAACCTGGGGGAGTGAAGGGGGAAATAATATGCTTATTCTTATTTGTATTCCCTCCAATACTTTGCCTGGCACTATTCACCTGGAAGGGTGCAACTGGATATTGAATGAACTAATCATGTGTTTTACTTTGGGGTTTATGTTCACAGAGCTCAGGCATAATTAAAAAATGATTTTCACAGTTAAACATTACTCAAAGCAGAAACTGCAGATGCTTGACAATGATTAGGTATTGATATTTCTTAGCTATTTTAATCTGATTTGTTAGGAATGGTTAAAACTTAATTCCCATAGCTATATTCAATTATATTCATATGATCAGATGCCTATCACCCCGACAACTCTTGCTTTTTGAGCCCAGAAAGGTGACCCAGAAAGATTCTAGAATTTTAAATAAACAGAAATGAACCAGTGAAATTCCAGAAATGAACTCAGCACTCCAAGAAAATCTCCCCAGGATCCTTAAGCATGAGACAACAATCACACCTCTGGTCCTAGATAACGCAGTCCTATCAATGCAGCCTAGGAGTGAATCCTCTTGTATAAGCAGCCACATCATACTGTTGATTCATATTTGAACTTATAATCAACTTGAGGCATACCCCACCCCAGTCTTACTTTGCTAATTATTACCCTCCATTCCCTACCCTAGTCAGTCATCCCGAGATCTGGAAGAAGCCAAAATGAAAACTCTCTGGAAAAATTTAGACAGGCCCATCCCTACAGATGTTCTTTTCAGAAATATGACTCCATGAAATCTCAAATTTTCACAGTTCTGTAATTCACTGACACTCTCAGTGTCTTGTTTTCTTCATCCATCCTGCAACATTTGCAGGGATCCAGCTTTGGCCTGAAAGAGCAGTGCTCGCCTATGTCAGTCACTCAGAGAATGCACATGGCTTCCCAGGAAATAATCAGTTTCATCCAAAGAATCTTAAAAGTGCAAGTCTGGCTGGAGAGATTCCTTCTTAAGCATAAGCATGAGTCAATCCTGGCCATGTCTGAGTCACCAAAATGGGCAGGAGGGAGTGTGTCCGCAGGAAGGAAAGCTCTCACTTCATCAAGAGATTATACAGAGCCACTGGTCCCACAACCTGCATCCCACTTGCCCCAGCCTCCAGGTCCTTGCAAAGCAGCCTCCAGGTCCTTGCAAACAGGAAGATCCACAAAGTGCCAGGGGACACACAGGGGCGAGGGACCCTCAGAGAAACACCTGACAGGATGAACTGTGGAGCAGGAGGCAAAACCAACTCACCAACAGCCAATCACTAGAAGGTTTCTAGTGTGGCAGAAAGGTATTAGGTTGGTGCAAAAGTAATTGCAGTTTCTGCCCATACATACATACATACATACATACATAATTTATTTCAGATGGAGTCTCACTCTGTCACCCAGGCTGGCGTGCAGTGGCACGATCTTGGCTCACTGCAAGCTCCACCTCCCGGGTTCACGCCATTCTCCTGGCTCAGCCTCCCGAGTAGCTGGGACTACAGCTGCCCGCCACTACGCCTGGCTAATTTTTTTGTATTTTTAGTAGAGACAGGGTTTCACCGTGTTAGCCAGGATGGTCTCGATCTCCTGACCTCATGATCCACCTGCCTCGGCCTCCCAAAGTGCTGGGATTACAGGTGTGAGCCACCATGCCCGGCCTCTGCCATTACTTTTAATGGCAATTACTTTTGCACCAGCCTAAAGAACACCCTTCTATTTTGCATGGGGACAGCTATGATAGGCAGCTTCCTTCTGCTATTTCATCCAGCTTTCACCTACCTCCTGGATATGAGAAGGGCAGGAGAATGAAGGGATTATAGACATGTCAGAGCTGGGCAAATGAAGATGGTTTTTTGGTTGGGGAGGGGGTTGTTTAATTCTTTGAACTAAAAGGCATCTTCTCCTCTACTGGGATTTTGGATTTAAGAGTAGCATAGCACAATGGGGAAAATCATCAGTTTTTGGAATGAGGCACACCCAGGTCTAAATTTCTGCTCTGTGATCTTGGCTAAATCACTTGACTTCTTGGCCTCAGTTTCCTCAGCTGATATTGTGAGAGAGTTTGAGGTGACTATATGTAAGCACTCAATAAATGACAGCTAATTGGTCTTGAACTCTAGAGGAGTCCCAGCAAGGCCTAATGGAGTGGAAAGAAACCAGGCTGGCTGTTTAGGGACTTGTTCAAGGGGGAGAAAGGTCCTTGCTTTTGAGGTTTTTTCCAGATTGTCTAATTCATTTCCCTAAGTTGGAATAAGTTCTGGAGAGAAGCTCAGTCCGCTTCTGTTGAAACATAGCTTAGGAGTAAAGAAAGGAGGTTGAGGGAGTTGTCACAAGTGAGACACTTCTGTTTTCTATCTTTCAGACAAGATCAGAACAACCCTTCAGCTACAAAGCAAACAAATTAACTCAGAGTGGAGAGTGAGTAAAATTTAATGACATTTACACAGGATGATAAATTTGCCCCAGTGTGTGCAATAAATAGAAATAATGTAGGGAGAAATGCCCATATGTTAGAGAAACTTCAGGAAAAATAAACACTTTTTTATGTGCACATGGATATTTATAAATAGTTTCAGGTTGGTTGTTTATGTTGTCCCCTTGTAAAATTGTTGAGATTCGGGCCCATTAACACTTTATGCCTTCCTGAAGCAATATCCACCTTCAACTCTGCAAAATCTATTTGTGCATGGGTCTCACCTGCCCTTCTAGGACAATAAATTCACCCAGGAAAAATTCATGTCTTCTTCCTTTCTGAATCCTCAGCGTTGCACATAGTAGGTCCTTATAAAGGTAACTGCTGAAAGGACAGAGGAAAGAACATCTAACAGATTATCTACAAACCTGAGGGTCTGTGTTTGTGTGTGTTTGAAACAATACTGTGTTTTATCACTACCAACAGAAGTGGCCTTCAAGGGGTGGTCGGTACACTGAGTTCAAGGGATGTGTGGGCTGTGAAGAGAAATGGAAAGCAGGGGGCTAGAAGGAAAGGGAGTGGGTCTGGGGGCCAGGCTCAAGGGCACCTCAGATTCTCTCATGGGCATGGCCAGCCGGGATGAAGGAGTCAGGGCAAGCCACAGTTACACCATCAGTAAGATTGAGAAAGTCCTGAAAATCTAGCCTGCCCATCACAGTTGAAGTCCAGTTTCTTCATCATGCAGTCAAGGGCACCAGAGCCCTTCTGGTTCTTTGTGAAGGCAACCAGTACAGTGTTCATGAAGTTTAGGAACCCCCTCTTGGAGAGTTTGCAGCTGTTATGGTCCCGTCCAGCATACCTCTCTGGAAAACGGCACAGGGTTGTGATGCACCACCATGCAATCTCTGTGCAGCCGGAGATTTTTGCAGTGTTGGAGTTGAGCAAAGAACTGTATGCTGTGACTCCAGAGCAGTTTTCTTTGTTGTTGTTATTGTTTAAGAGACAGGGTCTCACTCTGCCACTCAGGATGGACCGCAGTGACACAGTTGTAGCTCACTGCAGCCCCAGATTCTCAGGCTCAAGTGATTCTCTCACCTCAGTCTCCTGAGTAGCTGGGACCACAGGTGTGCACCACCATGTCTAGCTAATGTTTTTTTATATTTTTGTAATGACAGGGTCTTGCTATGTTGCCGAGGCTGGTCTCAAATTCCTGGGCTCAAGCAATCCTCCCACCACAGCCTCCCAAAGTGCTGGGATTGCAGGTGTGGGCCACTGTGCCCAACCCTGTTTTCTACGGATACGTCTTTGATTGCACCTAAATGGAAAGCCCAACTTGCCCATTTTCATCCCAAGTGGCTGCGTATTAGGGTATTTTCTTACATTTGCCCTTGATCATCTTCAAGATAAAGAAGTATTTGAGGTTATAAGTAAATGAGGTGTTCAGTTATGCTTGAGTGTTATCAGACTGAACAACCTCTGAAATTTTCATCTAAGGAAAAGCTACAAGCATACCATAAAGCCAAGTCACCAAAAAGCCACTGAAGCAGCTCTGCAAATAGCTATTTACTTAAGACAAACAGTGATGGATAGCTAATGGGTTGGCTGGAAGGCTGATTTCATCTACTTTGTCACCTGCATGTGCTTTCTGTGGGAATCTGAGTCCGGGAGTTAAAAATCGGTGAGCTGGTCAAATAGGTAGGGCTTATTTTCAACCCTGTCTTATTTTTGCTCAAAACTGCTGCCTTCTTTTTCTTCCGGATCTAGGACTTCATCTGACATGTCACATGATCATCTAGTTACCCTAGGCTAGGCACAGGCAGCGTCCCACAAAGCATCTGATGTGTCTGCTTTTGATGGGAGTAAGATGCAACCGTAAGGTCAGAGATGACCATCAGGAGGTGGTATTTCAAAAGCACCCACTGAAAGGCACATTGTCAGACTCATTGGCAGACACGTGCCAGAGCAAAACAGGGCTTGACAGCATTAATGACTAACTACCAACAACAGAGAGTCACAGAAGAATGGTGGCTTCTGGATTTCCTTGAGAGGAACTACGAGGTCTGGGATAGGGAATAGATGTCTCCTCTTTGGCAGCCTGCTCCAGACTCAGATGACCTCAATAGTCTCATTGACTTGGCTCTGACTTGCCTCCTTCTCCAGACAAGTCTCAGTTAATAAATGAGAATCTTCCTCTGCTATTTGAAGCCATCACTCAATCCACCATAATAGACACTAAAATGTAAGCTCCAAAGAAGAAAAAGTGTGAGAAATCAGGATCCATTTTGCAGAAACAATCTCTACAGATCACGCACAGGAAAAAAAAAAATTATTGAAGAGCAAATTTTCCAAAAAGTTTCTTGGCTTTAAGCCCATTATAAAATAATAATACATGTTCATTATTGACATTTAAGGGAAAAACTGAAAAGTAGAAGGAAGAAAAACATATCCACAGTCCCAACACCCAAAGACAATCACTGTTAACTTTTTATTCCAATTTAAGATCAAACTTGAGTTCCACTTTTTCAATAGAAACAAAAGTTCATTGCCCCTGTAAACCCAGAGGATGTATTCTTTGATACTGAACAATTACAGTGCTAAGTGTGCGGAGAGGTGAGTAACAATCATCAAACCAAAATGAGTCACTGAGGGGGAATCGATGGGGACCAGCCAAAATTCTGGGAGCCAAGTTGTTTCTTTTAAAATAGTTTTCAAAGGTTGTCTGTGTTCATACTTTCAGATTACCTGAACATAACCTGGATGCTACTGAGGAGGTATTTCACAAATGCAGTACTTGGAAATCTATGAAGGTTTTATCTTTCCTCTGAGTAGCCATTTCCTGAAGTTCACAAAAAGCAGACAAGCAGAGGTCACAGAAAAGCACTTTCTGGCATGCCAGCGTTCCCGCACTGAGGAAGAACACTGGGAATATCATAACCAAAAGACCTCAAGCTGTCCCTGGAGTGTAGCAGTACAAGCAATAGCTGAATCAACCTATTCTCATCACAGACCTGCAGCCTCCTCTACTGCAAAATATTCCAAACTGTGGCTCTATCTAGTACCAATCTGACATAAAAAATATCTTCAAGGCCACAGAGATGCCAAAAACCACATCTCATGTCAGCTCCATAGAGAAGACTAAATGTCTTGCCACTGCAGCAAGGAAATATATTTTAAGAGATAAACACACACAGTATTGAGAATAAGGCTCACTCATGGGAAGGACATACACCTCTGGTATTCATGTTTCTGAGTATTATTACGGCTGCAGCACAAAGAAAATCTATCCACTAGTGGAGTTTTAAGTTCATAAATACCTCCAAAGAAGCTTTCCTCAAATGTAAATACCTAATGCATGTGGGGCTTAAAACCTAGATGACGGGTTAATAGGTGCAGCAAATCACCATGGCACATGTATACCCACATAACAAACCTGCATGTTCTGCACATGTATCCCGGAATTTAAAGTAAAACTTAAAATTTTTTAAAAATAATAATTTAAAAAAATAAGTTATTGAATGAAAGCAACTGCTAGAAGATGCTTTTGTCTTGCAATCATACTTCTGGTTTCCCACACTACATGGCGAGGAGAGGCCATGCTCTTCTCTGTCTCCACTCCTTTGCTCATGAGAACTCCTCTGTCTGGAATGCTCACTCTTTCCTCAAGTTCTCGCAGCATCTTCTCCGTACTTCTACCACCTCACTTCACTCTTGCATTTATTCAACTACAGATTTATTGAGCCCCTAACATGTGCCAAGCATTAGTCTAGGTACTAAGGGTAAAATGACATAAACACAAAGTCTCTGATGTCTTAGAGTTTATATCTAGAGAAAGACACAGGCAATTAACATAAAATACAACATAATGCCAGGTAGTAATTAGTGCTATGAAGAAAAGTAATGCAAAGAATGCTAAAATTGTGTGTGTGTGTGTGTGTGTGTGTGTGTGTGTGTGTGTGTGCAAGTTCATGTGCATGTACACAATGAATAAAAACTGACTGGATAGGTGGATGGATGGATGCATGCAGGCACGCATGGATGGATAGATGGGTGAGTAGAAGGATGGATGGGTAGGTAGGTAGATGGGTGGGTGGGTGGGTGGATGGATGGATGGATGCAGAGGCATCTTAAATATTACAAAGGTTTTTTAGAGAGTAAATCCTTAAGGAATATGAAATAGTTTTCATTCATTTACGAGTGTAAGTGCAGCTGTCACAACCTGTCTAAACCATCATTGCATCATTCTCATATAGGTAGGTCATTACTCACATCATCATCTTACTTATCTTCTTGCCCCTGCCCTACCAGACCCCTTTGCTTTAGGCCAAGAGATGTACTTCAAGCGTTCAGGGTGTGCTATGTTCATTCTCAACTCTGTGACTTTCCACCTGCAGTTCCTTCTGCCCTGAACACTTTCCTTTGTCCAGGCTGAATATCTTTTCCTTTAAGACTGACCTCAAGCTTCACTTTCTCCTTTCTTGACAAGACTGTGCTGCCACAAGAAGATCCCTGTGGTAAATCTCCATCATGGCACTTTTTGTACGATTATATGTCTTCTTCCTCAACTGTGATAGCCTCCAAAATAGTCCTCAAGGACACTCACTTCCTGGTACCAATGCTTGTGTAGAGTCCCTTCCCTATTGAAAGAGGGCTGAGCTGGAAGACCAATGAAATATAGCAGAAGTGATGGTGTCTGGCTTCTGAGGCTAAGTCATAAAAGGCATTGCAATTTTTGGCGTGATCACTTGGATCACTTGCTCAAAAGGAAAGCCAGCTACCACATTTCAGGACACTAGGGCAGCACCATGAAGACCCCCATGTGGAAAAGAAGCAATGTTCCAGTCATATGAGTGAGCCATCTTAGACATGTATCCTCTAAAACTTAAATTAAAAAAAAAAAAAAGTATCCTCTAGCACCAGTCAAGCCTTTAGATGTCTGCAGTCCTAGCCAACATTTGGGATGTAAACTCATGACAGACCCTGAGCAGAACTACGTGGCCAAGCTGATCCTGAATTCCTGATGTGCAGAAACTGTGAGAGGTAAGAAATGTCCCTCGTAATTTCAATTTCAAGCCACTAAGTGTTGGGTAATTTGTTAAAAAGGAAGAAATAACTAATACACCAACCACAGAGTTCTTTAAAGACAGGACTTTTGGGAAAAAAAAAAAAAAAAAAAAAAAACGCCAGGCACAGTGGCTCGTGTCCGTAATCCCAGCACTTTGGGAGGCCGAGATGGGCGGATCACTTGAGGTCAGGAGTTCAAGGCCAGCCTGGCCAACATGGTGAAACCCTGTCTCTACTAAAAATACAAAAATTAGCCAGGCACAGTAGCACACGCCTGTAATCCCAGCTACTCTGGAGGCTGAGGCAGCATAATCGCTTGAGCCTGGGAGGCGGAGGTTGCAGTGAGCCGAGACGGCACCACTGCATTCCAGCCTGGGTGACAGAGCAAGGCTCTGTCTCAAAAAAAAAAAAAAAAGACAGGACTTTTGCCCTCCATGTCCACAATCCCTAATACCTACAGCAGTATCTGACATACTGCAAGAGCTTCAAAAATGTACAGTGAATCAATGAAAAAGAATTTTTTGGCTTATGAACTACAGAAATTTACTTCTCACAGTTCCACAGGCCAGGAAGTCCAAGATCAAAGCACCAACAGATTCAGTGTCTATGAGGGCCCACTTCCTGGCTCATAGATGGCTGTCTCCCTGTTGTGTCCCCACATGGCAGAAGGGCTGAATGTTTTTTAAAAACTGACATTCATTGAGTCCTGTTTATGCCAGACACTTCCCTAAGCACTTTACATCTGTTATCTTATTCAATCCTATGAAACAGGCACTACTGTCCCCACGCTGACAATGAGGGAACTGAAGCACAAAGAGATTCAATAACTTGCTCAAGGTCACACCGCAAGTAACAGAGCCAGACTTTGGACCCAAGAATTTGAGTCCAACATATCATTCTTAACCATTATGCAAAATTATTTTTCAATAAGCTACTTGGAGACAGAGGACCTAATTCATCTCTATACACCTCGTGGGACACAATGCCCCAAAAATATGTGAATGAATGATCATGACCAGACATCCCTTTCACACTTGATTACAAATCCTTTCAATAACCGACACAAATTATTTCATACAGTGTCTTGATATTAGCCAGCTTGTCTGTTTCTTCTGGATTCAAGTCAAATTCTAAATACAAACTGAATTTCATTCTTGAAAGGCACTGTGAAATTCCACTGAACAACTGCTGTTATCCAACTTCTCTCTGATTCTCTCCCACCTACTACTCCCACTGTTCTGCTGGCTTTGTCTCCTCTCCCAGCAGCCACCCCCACAACAGAGGTTTGGGATAAATTAGGGATATCAAAGAATGATGCCCTCATCAGACTCAGTCCTTCTTGGTTTTGCTTCCTCGCCATGGCCCTGCCCTTGGTCCCTCATCCAACTGAGAGCCACTGGGACCTGGGGGCCTGACTGTGCTGCGCTCTCCATTGTGGGAAGACATGGGGCCTCCTACTATTTCTGCATCCCTAGACTTCACTCCTGGCAGGATCAAGAGTGACTCATTCTTCCTCCATTTACTGTAGACCTGCTCTGTGCCAGGTAGTGTGTGAGGAACGTGCCTCCAGAAGTTTAAGACCAAGGAGAGGAGCAGAAGAGAGTACAGAGAGCTATAAAGCAGTGGATATGTGGTGTAAGGAAGACAGCAACTGCAGGAAGACCCTCCAATAAGGAACACCTGAACCGGGGGCCACCCGTCTTCATCCCTGAACTCAAATACTGGTTGGTCTTATTTGGAGCAGCCCTAGTTGTTGAGAATTTCTCTCTTTTTTGCAGAGTAGTGTATTCGTTAGAGAAATATATAACTTGACAGGCTTAATTAGTACATATTCTTTATATGCTTTCATTTCATTTCAATAGCTGCTAAAAGCAAGGACAGTTCATCTTTAATGAATTAATTAGAGCTAATACATCCACATGGCAAAACATTCAAACAATGCAAATAGACACACAATGAAAAGTAAGTCTCTCCTCCCATCTTCCCCCAGATCTCAAGTTTCTTTCCAGAAGCAATCGCTGATACCAATTACCAGTGCCTCTTTCCAGAAATATCACATGCTTTATGAATGGACAGAGTTTTACAAGTGAAAACACACAACGTACACTTTTCCTTTTCCACTTAATGACATATCTTAGAGTTCATTCTATAAGAGCATATCTATCTCTATTCTTTTTAATATAGCTGCATAGGATTTTATTATATAGATATAACATAATTAATCAGTCTTCTAAGGATGTTCAATTGGATTGTTTCCAGTGATTTGAAGCAGTTCAATGTTCCCATAGTTACCGAAAAGAACAATGAATAAATAATATTTCATTCTATTGTGACAGTTTAATAAAGAAATAAATCATAGCTTTGAAAGAAAAACTGATCCCATTTATTTTCCCTTCTTTTTGTTTTCTGAGATCATCATTCACATATAAGTTCAATAACCCAGGTAGTGCAGATCTTGTCTAATTTAATATTTTACTGGAAACCCTATGGGTACAAAACTAAAAACTCAGGAGATTCCTTTCCAAGGTACCATGTGGTTATCATGGCAGAGACACTTTTCAAATACAGATGAGAAGACTGTAGTAGAGCCTTTGTAGAGCTCACTGGTGCCAGCTCCATTTCCTCATTTAAGAAACTGAGGAAATGAGTCCTATCATAAACCACTTTTTCTCCACCAAGATTAGAGATGTAATTTAAATGTGTCACACAGGTTAATATTCTGGGTACCTCTTCAAGGGTCTGTGAATAAAGCTGTATTTCAATATATTTGCTTTCTTTTTCAATTCCATAAATACAACTTTCATTCTGAGAAGGACCCAAGAGCTTCGCCAGACTGCCAAAGGGGCTCATGGCACCAAAAAGGAGAAAACCATCTGGCTATTAGTGAGTTAAAATCTATTTGGGGCACCAAAAAAAATCAAGTACTTTGAAAAAGTCTCCCTGAAAATCTCTAACCAAAAGCCCCATTCATTTGGGTTTAGGACCAGATTCACACTAGTAGTGTGAGTTGGAAGAATGATAACAACTTGAGCTAAAAATGTGATTAAACCACCCCTTGGTGGGCACTGTGCCATGGCTGGAATAAATTCAAATGTGTCCTCTCTGGAGAAAGTCACTTTAAACACAGGGCTCTAACAATCCCCACAGATAAAGTTTTAAGGAAATAGGTTTATAACAAAAAAAAAAATCACTAAAAAGAAGAGCAAATGGGCCAAGCATGGTGGCTCATGCCTGTAATCGCACCACTGTGGGAGGCCAAGGCAGGAGGGTCCCTTCAGCCCAGGAGTTCAAGACTAGCCTGGGCAACATAACAAGACCCTGTCTCTTTAAAAAATAAGAGTAAACGAATTGATCTAAATGAAAGTCATCAGAAAACTAGAAATATTACAATGATCAGATATAGAATATAAAATAAGTTTAATATGCATAAAGAAATAAAACAGGATTACACAAATTATGGAAAAGATAATTAAGCAAATTAGGCAAATCACTTTGAAAAGCTACAAAGAATTTCTGAAATATAAAATATAATAATGAAAACAAAAAACAGATAAGTAGCATATATTAGACATAGCCAAGGACATAATTTATGGACCATAAGATGGACCTAAAGAAATTACCCAGAGTGCAGCACAGAGAGACAAAAGTTAAAATACATGAAAGAAGTGATATGGAGTCAGTGATATGGGGGACAGAGTGAAGTTTAACACACGTCTAGCCAGATTTCCAGAAGGAAAAAAATATGGAAATTGGATAGAGGCAATATTCAAACAAATAAGGACTAACAATTTTTAAGTATTAAGGCATGAATTCTCAGATTAAAGAAGCACGATAAATGCCAAGCAGAATAAATAAAATCAGTATCTAGACATTAAAATTTTCAACATTTAGTGAAACTGAAGAAAGCAAAATCAAGAAGAGTATAAAAGCAGTCAGAGTGAAAAGACAGATCACTGACAAAGATTGAGCTAGCTTTTCAGCATCAAAAATGGAAGGAAAAATACATCTTCAAAGAGTTGAGAGAAAATAACTGTCAGCTACTAATGACTTTCTTCACAGAATTGGAAAAAACTACTTTAAAGTTCATATGGAACCAAAAAAGAGCCCGCATTACCAAGTCAATCCTAAGCCAAAAGAACAAAGCTGGAGGCATCATGCTACCTGACTTCAAACTATACTACAAGGCTACAGTAACCAAAACAGCATGGTACTGGTACCAAAACAGAGATATAGATCAATGGAACAGAACAGAGCCCTCAGAAATAATGCCGCATATCTACAACTATCTGACCTTTGACAAACCTGACAAAAACAAGAAATGGGGAAAGGATTCCCTATTTAATAAATGGTGCTGGGAAAACTGGCTAGCCATATGTAGAAAGCTGAAACTGGATCCCTTCCTTATACCTTATACAAAAATTAATTCAAGATGGATTAAAGACTTAAATGTTAGACCTAAAACCATAAAAACCCTAGAAGAAAACCTAGGCGATACCATTCAGGACATAGGCATGGGCAAGGACTTCATGTCTAAAACACCAAAAGCAATGGCAACAAAAGCCAACATTGACAAATGGGATCTAATTAAATTAAAGAGCTTCTGCACAGCAAAAGAAACCACCATCAGAGTGAACAGGCAACCTACAGAATGGGAGAAAATTTTTGCAACCTAGTCATCTGACAAAGGGCTAATATCCAGAATCTACAATGAACTCAAACAAATTTACAAGAAAAAAACAAACAACCCCATCAAAAAGTGGGCAAAGGATATGAACAGACACTTCTCAAAAGAAGACATTTATGCAGCCAAAAGACACATGAAAAAATGCTCACCATCACTGGCCATCAGAGAAATGCAAATCAAAACCACAATGAGATACCATCTCACACAAGTTAGAATGGCAATCATTAAAAAGTCAGGAAACAACAGGTGCTGGAGAGGATGTGGAGAAATAGGAACACTTTTACACTGTTGGTGGGACTGTAAACTACTTCAACCATTGTGGAAGTCAGTGTGGCGATTCCTCAGGGATCTAGAACTAGAAATACCATTTGACCCAGCCATCCCATTACTGGGTATATACCCAAAGGATTATAAATCATGCTGCTATAAAGACACATGCACACGTATGTTTATTGTGGCACTATTCACAATAGCAAAGACTTGGAACCAACCCAAATGTCCAACAATGATAGACTGGATTAAGAAAATGTGGCACATATACACCATGGAATACTATGCAGCCATAAAAAATGATGAGTTCCTGTCCTTTGTAGGGACATGGATGAAGCTGGAAACCATCATTCTCAGCAAACTATCGCAAGGACAAAAAACCAAACACGACATGTTCTCACTCATAGGTGGGAATTGAACAATGAGAACACATGGACACAGGAAGGGGAACATCACACTCTGGGGACTGTTGTGGGATGGGGGGAGGGGGGAGGGATAGCATTAGGAGATATACCTAATGCTAAATGACGAGTTAATGGGTGCAGCACACCAACATGGCACATGTATACATATGTAACAAACCTGCACATTGTGCACATGTACTCTAAAACTTAAAGTATAATAATAATAAAAAAAAGAAAAGAAAGTAACTGTCAACCTAGAATAATACATGCAGTAAAAGTATCTATCAGGACAAGGGTGATATTAAAACATTTATGCAAAACGGATCCACTACCCAAAAATGGATAGAGCTTATAACCAGCATGCCCTCACTAAAGGAATTTTTAAGGGATATGCTCAGAAAGGAAGGTCTGAGATGCCCGAAGGAATATGTAAGCAAGGAAAACTATAAATGTGGGTAAATCTAAATTAATGTTCATTGTGTAAAGGTTGAAAACAATGACTGATTAGTGAATTTTTAAGAAATCAATGTAGAAAAGTATGGATAATAATATCATGTTAAGCCAGGCTTAGAAAACTTGGATTCTAATTACATATATTGTATAAAATGAGGGAAAAGATATTAATTAACCTTAGACCTTGTTAAATTAATACACATGTTTAAGCTTCTAGGTTAACTACTAAAAGAATAGAAATAGAGTGTTTAAGTTAATAAAGAAACAAAATAGGTGAGGAAATAACCAATCCAAATGAAGACAAATGGAGGCAAAAAGAAAACAGAAAAAGTGGAACAAAAAGATGTCACATAAAATAAGATGGTAAAAATAAATCCAAATATTTTGGTAATGATAATCAATGTAAATAGACTAAATGTTCCAGATAAAAGGCAAAGACTCTCAGAATATAGTTTAAAAGAAATAAGCTAGCTATATGATGTTTGTCCTTTTATTTATAAAAATATCAAAAAGTTGGAAGTAAAAGGATGAGGAAAGACATACCCGGAAAATACCAACCAAAGTAAAGCTATGTGGCTGTTTTAACATCAGATAAGTTTTGAGGTCAAAACTATTATAGATAAGTAGCTAGAAGAGAGAACTCAAAATGTACCCAATGCATAGAGTTGATAAATACTCAGCCGGGCACGGTGGCTGTAATCCCAGCACTTTGGGAGGCCGAGGCAGGCGGATCACGAGGTCAGGAGATCGAGACCATCCTGGCTAACACAGTGAAACCCCGTCTATACTAAAAAAAAAAAAAAAAAAAAATTAGCCGGGCATGCTGGTGGGCACCTGTAGTCCCAGCTACTCCGGAGGCTGAGGCAGGAGAATGGCATGAACCCGGAAGGCGGAGCTTGCAGTGAGCTGAGATCACGCCACTGCACTCCAGCCTGGGTGACAGAGCGAGACTCAGTCTCAAAAACAAAAACAGAAACAAAAAAAAAGAATTGATAAATACTCAAGGTGATAGATACCCCCAAATACCTTGACCTGATCAGTATATATCCTATGCATGTAACAAAATATCTCATGTACTCCATTAATATGTAAAATATTATGTATCAATTTTAAAAGGTAAAAAAGCATAGATGAAGGTCATTTCACAATTAAAAATTTCAATTTAGGCCAGACACGGTGGCTCACACCCGTAATCCCAGCACTTTGGGAGGCCAAGGCAGGTGGATCACCTGAGGGCCTGACCAACATGGTAAATTCCCATCTCCACTAAAAATACAAAAAAATTAGCCGGGAGTGGTGACACACATCTGTAATTTTAGCTACTCAGGAGGTTGAGGCAGGAGAATTGCTTGAATCCGAGAGGCAGAGGTTGCAGTGAGCTGAGATCGTGCCACTGCACTCCAGCCTATGCAACAGAGCAAGACTCCGTCTCAGAAAATAAATAAATAAATAAATTCAGTTTACTTGGCTGACAAAGATTCTAAGCTTGAGAGTCCCAGGGTTACACCTTAAAAAAACAAAAACAAAAAAAAACCTTCAAATCCCTGCAGTCTGATCACAGAGAAGCAGAAAGGGGGAAAAGTCAATAGAGGAAGAACACTTCTCATCCCACGAGAAGTCTTCCAAGACTTCTAACAGTGGAGACTCGTATACCTTGATCTTTGGAACTGAATCTAGTCAAAAAGTTTAAATGACAGCAATTCCAAAGAGTGACAAGGAGTCAAATAATTGACGTCACAGGTTCCTCTTTAATGAACTGCCTCTTTGCTGGCATGGAAGGCCCACGTGCCGCCTGCATCCTTGCTCTCCTTGGCCGGGGATTGCTGGCCAGCATGACCACTGGCCCAGTATTCAGGGCCCCTGCTGAAAGCAGCAACCCTCCACCTGTCACCACGGGCACAGCTGACATCTCTCCAATTTTGGCTTCCATACCCCAAAGCTGCCAGATTCTTTCGAGGCAGTTCCAGCAAAAGCAAAGACAAGACCTGGGTTCTAACAAGTTTTGCTATTATACTCTAGGCACAAAATAAGGAGAAACGAGGGTAAAAGCCAAGAGTGGGACATGAAGTATGTGTCTAAACTGGTCACCAGCTTGGCTTGTTTTGATTAAACGGGCCAATTAATTTAGTTAGGCTACCAGCCAATGGAGTCAGTAAACCACCAGTTTAACCAATTCTCCCCCAAGAAATGACCAGGAATTTGATGCAATTAACCAAGTCTACTATCTCTCTTGAAGTAGTATAGCTCCTTCTAAAATGATCCATGTGAAACAACTCTTCATCCAAAAGAAAATTAAGAAAGGAAAAAACAATTGCTCATTTTGACACCAACGGTTGGGAAAAACAGGGATGTGAATGGCTCAGGGGAGAGTGGTCTGGACAGGGCTGGAGAGGGGTAGGCAGGTGGTAGTGGGACAACCAGGCAGACCAGATTCAGAGAAAGAATCCAGAATGCAAACCAGGAACCAGGAAAGCGGTCCCCTTATCTGGTCTGGGCCATTGACAGGCTGAGGAACAGGTGCTTCCCCATCCACATCTAGCCTGGAGCTGCAGGTTGACTTCCCAACTGACCCACTGGAGGGGACAAGAATCCTAGTAAATAGTCAGGTCAGGTCACTATAAATGCACAAGCTGGGTAGGAAAGAGCAGCCAGGGCAAAGGTCTTTAGAACATGCAGTGCAGGCTAGTAAAGGGAGGCCCCACCAATAGGAGGTGGGGGAATTTGTAACAGCTGCTATTTATCAAGGGCTTGCTATATACATTCCATGCACTGGACAAACATTTCTCATCCTCACAACCATCCTGTAAGGTACAAAGTGTAATTCCCATTTTAAAAATGAATAAATGTTCAGAAAGATAACACAATGTGTCTCAAAAGTGGCAGAGCCAAGATTCAAACTCAGAACTGTCTGGCTTCAATGCCCAGTTTCTGCGACGACACCTCCCGGTCCAGGGCTCTTCGATCTTCATCAGAGCTGCCTCCCAGTGATAGGCTGCTTGAATAAACACTTCTGTCTCTTCCAGCATCTTCTCATAACTCATTTTTTTCTTTTTTAATCCTGGCTCAGAGGAAGTAAAAGCCCTTTTTTCCATTCACAACCACGAAAGGCTACAACCCCAGAGTAAAGCCACTTTGTCAAGCTAATTCATTTTAAAATAATGTGTACATATGAGAGTACTCTAAAAAGTTTGAAATGATTTAGAAATGGAAGGTAGCATTATTAAAATAATTAACATACTCACCCCAGCAGGCCAACTCATCTGAGAATATTTTAGGGCTGGAATATTACAAATACAAATTATAATGCTGACAAGATGAGACAGCTATAACTACCACATAGAGTACTTAAATCAATAATTCAGGTGTATAACTAAAAGTTAACCTTTTTCCTTTCACAAACACAATGTCCATTATACAGAGAACACCCCACGTTGGTGCTGAAGGACTCCTGGGGGTCTAGGGCTGGTGTCAGAAGACCTGGGTTCAAATCCCAGCTCTGCCTCCAACAAGTTGAATGTCCTTAGCTCAGTACTGGACTCCTTCACTTCTCCCCTTTCCTGCCCTTCCTCCATCATCTCAGTTTTCTCATCTGAAAGGTAATTTTCTGAACCAACTAAGAGTGAGGAATTGAAGAGCCAGACTGTGCTTGCTTGGGTTCAGCCTCCACCATTACCAGCATGTGACCTTGAACAAGTTGTTAAACCATTCTATGCCTCCATTTCCTCCTTTCTACAAAGTAATAAAAACAATACCTACCTGCAATAGTTAATTGTATGTGTCAAACTGACTGGGCCACAGGGTGCCCAGATATTTGGTAAAATATTCTTCCTGAGTGTGTCTGTGCGGGCATTTCTGGATAAGATTAACATTTGACCAAATAAAGCAGACTGCCCTCCCCCAGCAGGGGCTGGCCTCATCCAATCTATTGAGGGTCTGAATAGAATAAAAGGCTAAGAAAGACTTCTTTCTCTCTGACTGCCTTCAAGCTGGGACAGTAGTCTCTTGCCTTCAGAGTTGGGCTTGGACTGGAAATTACACCATTGGCTCTTCTGGGTCTTCAGCTTGCCAATTGCTGATCTTGGGCTTCTCATCTCCATAACTGCGTGAGCCAGTTCCTTATTATATGCTACGTATATAATATGTATTATGCATATTACGTTTTATGGTCTTCCCTCAGTATCTATGGGGGATCAGTTCCAGGATCCCTGCAGGTACCAAAATCCCCAGATGCTCATGTCCCTGGGATATAAAGTGGCATAGCATTTGCTTATAAGCTATGCATTTACATCTTCCCGTATACTTTAAATCATCTCCAGATTGCTTATAGTACTTAATACAATATAATACTATGTAAATAGTTGTTCTACCTTATTAGTTTATTATTTGTATCATTTTTTGTTGTGCTTTTTTTTTTTTTAGATATTTTAGCTCTGCAGTTGGTTGAATCCACAAATGTGGAACCCATGGAAGTTGATGACCAACTGTAATATGTATGTACTATATCTAATATTTTATACACACACACACACACACACACATATATATATATGTATATATCTTATTGGTTCTGTTTCTCTGGAAGGCCTAGACTACTAAATATACTACTTCAGGGTTACTTTGGAATTAAATTAGACAATACTCAGGACTGAGCCTGGCACATGGTAAAGCTTCAATAAACATTATATTTGGCCAGTAGACATTTAGCATATCGGTCCTATGATTTTTTTATAGAAAAACCATAAAATATGTAGGAGCAAAATGTTTTTTTTAAAAGCAACAGAATTGTAAAAATTTAGGTTACTTCACTTGCAACAAGTCTCTTCATTTTCCCTACTATAATACATGTGTGATTTACAGAGACTGTAACTATGGTGACATCTATGAAAAACTACCAAAAAAGAACTGATGTCAGAGTCTCAATTATAGCCCCACTTGCTTTCTCATTTTTGGTTTTACTGTCTTTCTATAAAGCAAATGTCCATTCCATGCCTCTTCATCAGGTGCCTTTGAACTTGCTGAACTTAATTAGAGCAAGTCAAGACACTAATACTCAGGCATTAGTACTCCAAGTTAATTAGTTAGATACAAGGCAATTCTTCTTACTTTGCAAATCAGAAACACCCTTGGAAAATCTAATAGGAAAGGGCACACATCATTCTGTGCTTATGAGAACAGGCTGAAATACAAAAATCCTGAACTTTTATGATTAATCTTTTATTTTTCTAATTTCCAGAAATGGCACAGCTTTTTATCATTTCTAGGAAATAAAATGATCAAGCTACAGTTTACATTGTGAGCCAACATCATTCTATCTTTCCAAATTCAAAAGAATACATGGACAATTCATCAATGATCATCACTGATTATACAAGCTGCTTTATACCTATAATGGTGGCTTTCAAACACACTGGACTTATTGGTGAGACATTTGCATGCCAGAGGATGGGAAATAAGTTTAACTAAAATTCAGGGAACTTCTACCTCAGTAAAATGTCTAGGGGTCCAGTGGCATGGTGCCAGTCAAGATCTTCCTTCTAAGGTGAAGGATAAGTTGCTACATTTGGCCCCTCCTACAACCAAGAAAGAGGCACAATGCCAAGTAGGCCTATTTGGATTTTGGAGGCAACACATTCCCCATTTGGGTGTTTTACTCCAGCCCATGTATTGAGTGACCCAAATGGCTGCTGGTTTTGAGTGGGGCCCAGAACAGGAGAAGGCTCTGCAACAGGTCTAGGCTATTGTGCAAGCTGCTCTGCACTTGGGCCATATGACCCAGCAGATTCAACGGACATATGTCCACATGGTTTAGAACCCCACTCCTGGTACCAGTTTACTGCATTCATCTGTTCTCACACTGCTAATAAAGACACACCTTGGACTGGGTAATTTATAAAAGAAAGAGGTTTAATTGACTCACAGTTCCACACAGCGGGGGAGGCCTCACAATATGGTGGAAGGCAAAGGAGGAGCCAAGTCACATCTTACATGGCAGTAGGCAAGAAAGCTTGTGCAGGGGAACTCCCATTTATAAAACCATCAGATCTCATGAGACTTATTCACTACCACGAGAACAGTATGGGAGAAACTGCCCCCATGATTCAATTATCTCTACCATATCAGATACCCAGTAGAATCTTTTTAAAAAAATCTGTTTATCACAAACTGTTCAAACTACCTAAAGAATCCTTCTAAGAATACCATATTCTTTTTTTTGAGGGGGGGGCTTTATTTCTTCTAAAAAAATAAGCAGGATACATGTGCAGAACGTGCAGGTTACATGGGTATACATGTGCCATGGTGGTTTGCTCCACCTATTGACCCACCTTCTAAGTTCCCTCCCCTCACCCCTGACCCCCATAACAGGCCATGGTATGTGTTGTTCCCCTCTCTATGTCCATGTGTTCTCAATGTTCAACTCCCACTTATGAGTGAGAACATGTGGTGTTTGGTTTTCTGTTGCTGTGTTAGTTTGCTGAGGATGATGGCTTCCAGCTTCATCTAAGTCCCTGCAAAGAACATGATCTCATTCCTTTTATGGCTGCATAGTATTCCATGGTGTATATGTGCCACATTTTTTTATCCAGTCTATAATTGATGGGCATTTGGGTTGGTTCCATGTCTTTGCTATTGTAAATAGTGCTGCAATAAATGTATGTATGCATGTGTCTTTATAGTAGAATTATTTATATTCCTTTGGGTATATATCCAGTAATGGGATTGCTGGGTCAAATGGTATTTCTGATTCTAGGTCCTTGAGGGATCACCATACTGTCTTCCACAATAGTGGAACTAATTTACATTCCCACCAACAGTGTAAAAGCGTTCCTATTTCTCCACAACCTCACCAGCATCTATTGTTTCCTGACTTTTTAATAATCATTCTAACTGGCGTGAGATGGTATCTCATTGTGGTTTTGATTTGCATTTCTCTGATGATCAGTGACGTTGAGCTTTTTTTCACGTTTGTTGGCCATGTAAATGTCTTCTTTTGATACGTGTCTGTTCATATCCTTTGCCCACTTTTTGATGGGCTTTTTTTCTTGTAAATATGTTTTTGTCTTGTAAATATGTTGAAGTTCCTTGTAAGTTCTGACCTTTGTCAGATGAGTAGATTGCAAAAATTTTATCCTATTCTGTAGGTTGCCTATTCACTCTGATGATCAGATGATAGTTTCTTTTGCTGTGCAGAAGCTCAATTTAATTAGATCCCATTTGTCAATTTTGGCTTTTGTTGCAATTGCTTTTGGTGTTTTTGTCATCAAGTCTTTGCCCATGCCTATGTCCTGAATGGTATTGCCTAGGTTTTCTTCTAGGGTTTTTATGGTTTTGGGTTTTACATGTAAGTGTTTAATCCATCTTGAGTTAATTTTTGCATAAGGTATAAGGAAGGGGTCCAGTTTCAGTTTTCTGCATATGGCTAGCCAGTTTTCCCAGCACCATTTACTGAACAGGAGATCCTTTCCCCATTGCTTATTTTTGTCAGGTTTTTTGAAGATCAGATGGTTGTAGATGTGTGGTGTTATTTCTGAGGTCTCTGTTCTGCTTCATTGGTCTATATGTCTCTTTTGGTACCAGTACCATGCTGTTTTGGTTACTGTAGCCTTGTAGTATAGTTTGAAGTCAGGTAGCATGATGCCTCCAGCTTTGTTCTTTTTGCTTAGAATTGTCTTGAAGAATGCCCATATTTTTGTCTTCAGTTTAGATCATGGATATAGGAGGAAAAGATACGTTTATTTCCCTTCAGAATCTCAGCAGCTTTACAGAGGACAAAATTATCATCATGCCCAGAAAGAACACACAAAATTAATACCCAGAATCTACAAAGAACTTAAACAAATTTACAAGAAAAAAAACCCATATCCATTTAAGAAACCCATTTGGTACTGCATTCTCAAACACATATTCAAATAAAATTTACCAAAACCAAATCCTAATTGTAAGTCACCATGAGGCAGGGTCAAGTAAAGTGAGATTTCCCTAGTGCTGAGAGGGGACAGTGTGCTGGCAGTCCTCACAGCCCTCGTTTGCTCTCGGCGCCTCCTCTGCCTGGGCTCCTACTTTGGCGGCACTTGAGGAGCCCTTCAGCCCACCGCTGCACTGTGGGAGCCCCTTTCTGGGCTGGCCAAGGCCAGAGCCCACTCCCTCAGCTTGCGGGGAGGTGTGGAGGGAGAGGTGTGAGTGGGAACCGGGGCTGCCTGCGGCGCTTGCGGGCCAGCTGGTGTTCCGGGTGGGCGTGGGCTTGGCGGGCCCCGCACTCGGAGCAGCCGGCCGGCCATGCCGGCCTCGGGCAATGAGGGACTTAGCACCCGGGCCAGTGGCTGTGGAGGGTGTACTGGGTCCCCCAGCAGTGCCAGCCCACCAGCGCTGAGCTCGATTTCTCGTCAGGCCTTAGCTGCCTTCCCGTGGGGCAGTCCTTGGGACTGCAGCCCACCATGGCTGAGCCTTCCCCCCGCCTCCCTGGGTTCCTGTGCAGCCCGAGCCTCCCCAATGAGCACCGCCCCCTGCTCCACGGCGCCCAGTCCCATCGACCACCCAAGGGCTGAGAAGTGCAGGCGCACAGCACTGGGACTGGCAGGCAGCTCCACCTGCAGCCCAGGTGCAGGATCCACTGGGTGAAGCCAGCTGGGCTCCTGAGTCTAGTGGGGCCTTGGAGAACCTTTATGTCTAGGTCAGGGATTGTAAATACACCAATCAGCACTCTGTATCTAGCTCAAGGTTTGTAAACACACCAATCAGCACCCTGTGTCTAGCTCAGGGTTTGTGAGTGCACCAATCGACACTCTGTATCTAGCTACTCTGGTGGGGCCTTGGAGAACCTTCGTGTCGATACGCTGTATCTAACTAATCTGATGGGGACATGGAGAACCTTTGTGTCTAGCTCAGGGATTGTAAACACACCAATCAGCGCCCTGTCAAAACAGACCACTCGGCTCTACCAATCAGCAGGATGTGGGTGGGGCCAGATAAGAGAATAAAAGCAGGCTGCCAGAGCCAGCAGTGGCAATCCGCTCCGGTCCCCTTCCACACTGTGGAAGCTTTGCTCTTTCACTCTTTGCAATAAATCTTGCTACTGCTCACTCTTTGGGTCCACACTGCTTTTATGAGCTGTAACACTCACCGCGAAGATCTGCAGCTTCACTCCTGAAGCCAGCGAGCCCACGAGCCCACCGGGAGGAACGAACAACTCCAGATGTGCTGCCTTAAGAGCTGTAGCACTCACCGCGAAGGTCTGCAGCTTCACTCCTGAGCCAGCGAGACCACGAACCCACCAGAAGGAAGAAACTCCGAACACATCTGAACATCAGAAGGAACAAACTCCAGACGCGCCACCTTAAGAGCTGTAACACTCACCGCGAGGGTCCACGGCTTCATTCTTGAAGTCAGTGAGACCAAGAACCCACCAATTCCGGACACAGTGCTACTTCAAAAGTTGATTCAACAAATATTAATAGGCCACCTACAATGTGAACAGCACGGTGCTATATGTTTGGGTCTGCAGTGGTGAACAAAACAGAAATACCTCCTGCCCTCCCAGGGCTGCGTCTGACAGGTTGAGGTAAGTTTGGTCCTAGAACATGACCATGGCTGCCTACATGACTCTACAGGATGCTGACATCCCAGAGATCCATTAGGGAACCAAGACAAAAGCAGAGAAAGGGCAGACTTAAATTGTTTCCATAGCTCTGGGAGAAACTGCTTCAAAGCTTCACCATACTTTGCTTATAAAAATGAAACTCTGTAAAAATATTTAAATGTAAAATCGCTTTTCAAATTGAAGAAGAAATAATTGGCCAGATCTCACCTAATGAGTTATCAAAGGATAGCCTCAGGGCAAGTTCAGGCCTTTTGGATGTACAGTTTCCCTACATGTTGAAATGTTTTATTAGTCAAGGGAAAAAGACTCAGATTATATAACATTCACCCCACCTACATCACCCCAAATATGACTTATTACAGAAAAGAGTCTGTTCAAGCATTTCCCAAAAATATGTTGGGAAAAATAGGTCCTATAGGTGGAGGGAGAGAGGGAGGGAGGGAGAGAGAGAGGGAGGGAGGGAGAGAGAGAGGGAGGGAGGGAGGGAAGGATGAAAGGAAGGGAGGGAGGGAGAGAGGGAGGGAAAGAAGGGAGGTAGGTGGGGAAATACTGCAAAAATATTCTCTTAGAGATTCACAATGAACATTATCATAACAAACTTAAAATCCTGGTGGAGGGAGGGAGGAGAGAGGGAGGGAGGGAGGGAAGGGAGGAACGGAGGAGAGAGGGAAGAGAGGAAGGAAGGAAGGAAGGAAGGAAGGAAGGGAGGAAGGAAGGAAGGAAGGAAGGGCGGGCAGAGCAGAGCTGCCACATGATCTGATGGGTTTGAACAGGATCTCTCTGGTTGCTGTTTCATACAGAAGAGATGGTGAGGGGTAGGAGAAGAAGCAGGAAGAGGGAGACCAATTAGTAGGCTACTTCAGGATTCCACTCACAGATCAGTGATTTGGGTCCAGATGACTGCAGTGGAGGCTGTGAGCAGGGATCCAAGTCCAGATATATGAAGGCAGAGCCGGGTGGAGTAGGGGAAAGAGAGAGATCAAAGACAACACCAAGATTCCTGGCCTGAACAATGGAAGGAGGGGGACGTTCAGGGTAGAAGAGATACAAAGGAAAGAGGTCTAGGCTGAACCCTGAGGAAGGTTAATGTTTAGAGGTCATGAAGATGAAGAGGGATCCACAAAGGAGACTGAGAAGAACCATGAAATCATGGCAGCTGGAAAGCAGCTCCACGGAGAACAAGTGATCCTTCCTTAAATGCTGCCGTGAGGGCAATACATTGAGGACCGAAAATGGACCACTGGATTTGACAGATTGGGAGGTCACTGGTGACCTCGATAAGAGCAACCCTGGAATAGTAAGGAGGAAAGACTGATTGGAGTGGGTTCAAGAGGGAATGGGAAACTCAAGAACAAAAAGACAAGCAACCCGATTTTTAAATGGGCAGAAATCTGAATAGACATTTCTCTGAAGATATACAAATGGTCAATTCGCCACTTGGGAAATGCAAATCAAAACCACAATGAGGGCTGGGAACAGTGGCTCATGCCCATAATCCCAGCACTTTGGGAGGCCGAGGTGGGCGGATCACTTGAGGTCAGGAGTTTGAGACCAGCCTGGCCAACATGGTGAAACCCCATCTCTACCAAAAATACAAAAATTAGCAGCGTGTAGTGGTGGGTGCCTGTAATCCCAGGTACTTGGGAGGCTGAGGCAGGAGAATCACTTGAACCTGGGAGGCGGAGGTTGCACTGAGTCGAGATTGCACCATTGCACTCCAGCCTGGGCGACAAGAGCAAAACTCTGCCTCAAAAACAAAAAACAAAAAACAAAACGAGATACCACCTCACACCCACTAGGGTGGAGAAATAGGAACACTTTTACACTGTTGGTGGGAGTGTAAACTAGTTCAACCATTGTGAAAGACAGTGTGGCAATTCCTCAAGGATCTAGAACTAGAAATACCATTTGACCCAGCCATCCCATTACTGGGTATATACCCGAGGGATTATAAATCATGCTACTATAAAGACACATGCACACATATGTTTATTGCAGCACTATTCACAATAGCAAAGACTTGGAACCAACTCAAACGTCCATAAATGATAGACTGGGTTAAGAAAATGTGGCACATATACACCATGGAATACTATGCAGCCATAAAAAAGGATGAGTTAATGTCCTTTGTAGGGACATGGATGAAGCTGGAAAACATCATTCTGAGCAAACTATCGCAAGGACAGAAAACCAAACACTACACGTTCTCACTCATAGGTGGGAACTGAACAGTGAGAACACTTGGATACAGGGTGAGGAACATCACACACTAGGTCGTCGTGGGGTGGGGGGATGGGGAGGGAGAGCATTGGGAGAAACACCTAATGTGAATGACGAGTTGATGGGTGCAACAAACCAAATGGCACATGTATACATATGTAACAAACCTGCACGTTGTGCACATGTACCCTAGAACTTAAAGTATAATTTTTAAAAAAACAGGAAATTATAAACGTTGACAAAGAGGTAAGGAAATATAAGGAAATCAGAACACTTGTACATTACTGGTGGTAATGTAAACTGGCCCAGCCACTTGGTCCAAGCTGCAAACAGTTTGGTGGCTCCTTTAAAAGTGAAACAGAACTACCATATGACCCAGCAATTCCACCCCTAGGTATGCACCCAAGAGAACTGAAAACATATGTCCACACAAAAACTTGTACATTCATATTTATAGCAGCACTGGTCACCATAACCAAAAGGTGGAAACAACCAAATGTCTATCAGTGGACGAATGGATAAGCAAAATGGGCTAGATACATACAATGAAACATTACTAACCAATAAAAGGAAATGAAATTCTGATGCATGCTACAACATGGATGAACCTTGCAAACATTATGCTAAATGAATTAAGTTCACATATTGTATGGCTCTAATTATATAAAATATACAGAACAGGTAAATCCATAGACACGGAATGCCAATTTGTGGTTGCCAAAGGCTGCAGGGGAGAGAAGAGAGGGTGACTACTTAACTAGTAAGGGGGTTGCTTTCAGAATAATGAAAAGGTTTCAGAAGTGGATAGATGTAGTGGCTGCATAACATTATAAATGCTACTGAGTTGTACGCTTTAAAACACCAAAATGATGACTTTTATGGTAAGTGGATTTCACCTCAATTAAGAAAAAAAGAGAAAGAATTGGGAAGTGAGGAACTGGAGACAGCCTGTAAGGAAATTATTTCAAGGGGGTTTGCTGAAAAAGAGAAAGGAGAAATAGAGACGGAGGGAGTAGAGCAGCAAAGGGGGATGCATGGCCAAGGGAGGGCTTTCCTAACATGGAGAAATGGAAGACAAATCAGCATGCATATCTATGATGGGAGAGGAGCATACTGAGCAGGGGGAACTGCTGGCAGGAGGACCCCTACAGCCTGAGAGGGGATATTGTCTCCCACAAAGGGATCAGAGATGGTTCATCCTCAAAGGGAGAGAAGGCAGGATTCAGGCAGCCAGGTTAAGGCAGTGGTAAGGGCTTGTGGAAATCCTCTTCTACCTGTTTTTTCTTGGGAGATGGGGAGATTTTGTGAGGAAGAGAAGGTATGAAGCAGTCACCCTAGAGAATGGGCAGATGACTGTGCTAGGGAAATAGAGTGGCATTGCTGGGCAGCACCAAAGGCCCACTTGAGGTTCATGGTATAAACTGGTGAGACTAATGAGCCTGGTCGTGTGGTTTTCTACAGCCCATTTAGTTGCCTGGGTAAAGGTGGAGAGCTACTGAATTTAATATTTATCCCTAAGTTTCCCCAAAACACATTTGACCACAGAAACCAATTAATAGCCCCAAAGAGCCTACATAAAATGCTAGTCTATGCTTAAACAGATAATAGGGGGTAGGAAAACACTGATATTCCTAATTTTCTATCAAGCATAGATATAAATGATAATGGAGGGGCCAGATCTGGAGGCCCTCAGGGGAGCACCCACCAAGGGCAAAGGAGAAAAGATCAGCACAGCTGTCAGAACCTGAGCTTGCAGTCAGATTTCCACTCCATCCAAGTGCTCTTGGGCAAATGAATCTCTCTGAGATGTATCCTAAAATAAGGGAACTATCACCTACCTGCTTTTCAAAAATATTATTCAGATTAATGGTGACAAGCAGTCGGTACCCAGATTCTAGCACATAACAAACTTTCAATCTAAGGGTAATCATCATTATAGCCCCACAGCTCTGCCCAGGTGACCAGGTGAAAGATGATACAGCCAAAATACTATCACCTCCAGGTACTCAACCACCTGTGCACCAGGAGGGCCTCTGGGGATCTCAAAGAGTTAACCCTCCTTGCTCTCAATTTATGGTCAGGAACTCCATCAGTCAAGATACAGTTTGACTCCTTTAGCTTCAGAAAATTGGTCTTTCTAGCTCCTAAATTCATATGCAAGAAGTGAAACCCCCTCTACTTCCCATAAAACAGGATATTTCACAAAGCTTTCATGTGTCCCAGTATATGTTTTTAACTTCTGAAAAAACTTCAGACTCATAGAAAATTACCAAAGCAGAGAGTGCAGAGAGTTCAATACGCTTCACTTGGCTTCCTCTACTGTTAATATCCCACATAACCATAATACAATTACCAAAACCAAGAATATAACACTGATAAATTTATATTAACTACTCTAGACCTTATTTGAATGTTGCTAACTTTGTCTCTAATGTCCTTTTTCTGATGCAGAATCCAATCCAGGGTCCCACATTGCATTTAGTTCTCAAGTCTCCCTAGCCTCCACCAATCTGTGACAGTTCCTCAGTCTTTCTTTGACTTTCATGACCTTGCCATCTGTGAAGAGGACTGACTAGTCAGGTATTTTGTAGAACTGCCCTTAATTTGGGTTTGTCTGGTGTTTTCTCGTGCTTAGACTGAACTTGTGCATTTTCAGTAAAAATCCCGAAGAAGTGATGTTTTGCCTTTTGCTCTGTGCATCAAAATAAGGAGAACATGTTGACACATCTCATTACTGGTGATGTTATCTTTGATTACTTTATTTGGCTAAAGTAGTGTTTGCTGGGTTTCTCCATCCATATGACATGTGATGCAAAGTGAAATAGAATACCAGCCTTTCCTAATAATAGCGGAAATAAGCAGATGTTTTCATCTACGTACAGCAAGTGAGAGGACTTGAACTCAGGTTTTCCAAGTCCAAATGTTGTCTTCATTGTACTCTCATTACTGCATTTGGATGTCTCCCATGAATATTTATCTCAAGTATATTTCAAAGCTTATGTTCCATAAGGAAATGCCACAACAAATCACTCTTATGAGCCCAGGGCTTCTCCAATGAAAGCTACAGTACAAAGTACAAAATACAGTTGTCAGAGAAACAGATATTAACATGAAGATCCCTTGATACATCACAGTGACACAGGAACTTTCTCAATGACTGCACTTTATTTGCTGCAAGTACAGAGAACAAATCAGCAGAGAATGAGTCAACCAAGAGAACCAAGAGTCCCCTAATTGACAAAATTTTAAAATAGGACTTGAGGACCAAGAAGAAGAGCTGTAAGAAACACAAGGTAAGTTCTCTTCTGCTCTAGATACTAATGCATATACAAATCTTCAAATCAATTAACTCATCTTAGGCTCTGAAAAGCTCCTTGAGATGGAATTAGAGCACATATTAACATCTCCACCCTAAAAATGAATAAAATGAGACATAAAGAGATCAAAGTTTGGTATCTAGAAAGGGAATCAAAATCAAGGTTTTATTTGTTCATTCATTTAACTAGCACTGACTCCCTGCCAACTTTCTATTCTAAGTGCTGGGCATTTGGAGATACTGGAGACCCATGGTCTCTTGACTGGAGGAGTTTAGCTTTCCTCATGCCCTCTGTACAGAGGCCAGAAAGGCAGCACCTCTCCCAACCTCATTCTTCACCTCCTCACCACACAGAGTCCACAGCCATCAGGATTCTACAGAAGCAGGCTGCATCTGTGGTGATACTTGGAGAGCAGTATATTTCAATACTCTGTATTTAAAACTTGAACAAAGATCATCATTCTCCTGGTTTATTCTCTTCTGTTTGCCCTTCTCATCAGTACCCAGAGTAGAGCATGTATGAGGGGACTCAAAAAGTTCACGGTAAAAATGAAATTAAAAGATAAAAATACAAAATTTATTTTTTAACGTAAGGTCTATCAAGGTCAAGACAGTTTTGTAAGTGGTGACATCAGTCATTCAGTCCATCTCTAAAGAAGTGAGGGTCCTAGGAATTTAACCATGTCAATGCTGTATTTTTACATTATTAAATGAAGAAAAATGAGTGCCCTCTAAAGATTTTTTTTAAGATTAGGAAACAAAAAAAGGCAGAAGGAGCCAAATTAAGACTGCAAGGTGGATGTATAATGGTTTCCCATAGAAACTCTTGCAAAGCTGCCTTTGCTTGATGAGAGGAATGAACTTGTTGTGGTGAAGAAGGACTCTCAGATAAAGCTTTCACAGGTATTTTTCTGCTAAAGCTTTGGCCAACTTTCTCAAAACTCTCATAATAAGCAGATGTTATCATTCTCTGGCCCGGAAAGTCAATAAGCAAACTGCCTTGAGCATCACAAAAAAACGTTGCCATGACCTTTGCTCTTGATCAATCTGCTTTTGCTTTGTCTGGACCACCTCCACCTCTTGCTAGCCATTGCTTTGATTGTGCTTTGTCTTCAGGATTGTACTGGTGAAGCCATGTTTCATCCTCTGTTACAATTCTTCCAATTCTTTTTTTTTTTCCAAGACAGAGCCTCATCCTGTCACCAAGGCTGGAATGCACTGGCATGATCACAGCTCAAGACAGCCTCAACCTCCTGGGCTCAGGCAATCCTCCTGCCTCAGCCTGCAGACTAGCTGAGACCACAGGCACATGCCACCATGCCCAGCTAGCTTTTATTATTATTTGTAGAGACAGCATCTCGCTATGTTGCCCAGGCTGGTCTCAAATTCCTAGGCTGAAGCAATTCTCCTGCCTTGGCCTCCCAAAGTGCTCGAATTACAGGCATGAGCCACCGCACTCAGCCTTCTGTTACAATTCTTCAAAGAATGACTTTAGAATCTGGATCTCACTTGTATAAAACTTCCACTGAAAGCTCTGCTCTTATCTGCAGCTGACCTGGGTGCAACAAATTTGGCACCCATTGAGTAGAAAGTTTGTTCAACTTTAATTTTTCAGTCAGATTTGTGTAAGCTGAGCAAAATGAGAAGTCTACGGTGTTGGCTACTGTTTCTGCTGTTAATCATCAGTCCTCTTCAATGAGGGCATGAATAAGATTAATTTTTCCTCACAGATTAATGTGAATGCTCTGCCACTGCAAGTTGCATCTTTACCATCACCTCATTCCTTCTTAAAACCAGTTATCCATTTATAAACTGCTGATTTCTATGAGGCATTGTCCCCATAAACTTTTCATAAAATATAAATGATTTCACCACCCCTCCACCCAAGCTTTACCATAAATCTGATGTGTGTTCTTGCCTCAATTTTAGCAGAATTCATGTGGCTCTGATAGGGGCTTTTTTCAAATTGATGTCCTAACCCTTTTAGTGTCTCAAACTAGATCCTATTGAAACATGTTACAACAAGTTAGTATGAGTTTATTTTTGTGCAAAAAAAGTTGAAATGTATGCATAGTTTTTTTATATACACATTTCCCATGAAATTTCTGAAGTCCTCGCATATTTTCACATGTAATAAAAAGCGAAACCAGCAAAGAAATTGTTTCAGCACCACACACAGATAAATCAATCGCATTTACATCATTCAACTAACACTTCTTGTGTACTTAATATAGGCCAGGTACAGGGGGAACCAAATCGATGGATTTAAGACAGGCTCAGCCATCCAGAAACCTATACAATTGGTAAGGGCTATGATCACATACAACAGCCATAAGGGCAGTGCCGTTTTGTGTGATACGCCATTGAGTTTTTAACACTTAAAAACTTTAAAAAGTAAGTCATAAGCCTTTCTTTTTTTTCTTTTTCATGGCAACATCCACTGACTATACCTCATTATCTATTGTATACATGCCATATATTGTAAATTCAACTCAGAAAGAGGAGTGAGCATAGGGAGGGGTGAAAAAGGCATCTTACAGTTGATCAAAATATAAGGACTGCCATCTCATTTTTAAAAGAAAAAACACAATCTCTAAGAAGAAAAGAAGAAGGAAAGAAAGGAAGGAAGGAAGGAGGGAGGGAGGGAGGGGAGGGGGGAAGGGGGGAAGGGGGGAAGGGGGGAAGGGGGGAAGGGAGGGGAGGGAGGGGAGGGAGGGAAGGGAGGGAGTCCATTCAGCTAAGGAGAGTCTCAAGGAGGAAGTAGCTTCTGAGGAAGACCTAGAAGGACAGAAGATTTCTAGCAGGGGAGTAAGTGTGAGGGAGCACTCCTGGTGCAGCAGTGGATCAAGAAAAGTGACAAAAGGGGAAGAAAGTACAAGACATGCCCTAGAAACTAAGAATACAATGTACTGGGGAAGGAATACACAGGGCAGTGGTTGTTTTATCACATGTGTGCCTTGGAGTCACCTTGGGATGCTTATGAACTATCCTGTGCCCCACTCCCAGGGATTCCAATTCAAGAGATCGAGAGTGTGGATCCTGGGCATCCACAGGTATACCCGGATCTTGGATGACACTTGCAGAATCAGTAGTAAAGGGGCATGGAGAGAGGCCTGGCAGGAGAGGAGGCCAAGTTTGGCCATAGGACATGGACTTCATGGGGGAGGGATAGCACAAACAAGTGCCATGCAATTGCCATGATGAGAATTATACTTGAGGAGGGTGATTCTCAAAGTACGGTCCCCAGACCAATAGCAGCAGCAGCATCTGGAAACTTGTTAGGAAATGCAAATTCTCAAACCCCACCTCAAATCCACTCAATCAACTCTTGGTAGCAGGGGAGCCATGAGGGGATTCAGCAATCTGTGTTTTAACAAACCCTCCAGTAATTGTGATGCCTACACGTGTTTGAGAAGCACCACTCTGAGTTCACACTGGTACTGATGTATGATGGCCAAAATTCTATTAAAACTCCCACCAACTCCATCCCCAGGAAATCTGCATTATTATTGATGTTATTGTTATTCAGCCCTTCCTTCCTCAAAACATGGAGAACAGACTTAAACCAGTATATATTTGGATTATTTATTCATCTGCTTTATAAATCACTAACATTCAATGTTTGACCAAGGTTCTGTAAATGTATTAAAAGGAAAGTGTTAAGTCAGTACTTCTCAAACTTTAACATGCATACAAATCACCTGGAGATCTTGTTAAAATGCAGGTCCGCATCTGTAAGTTCTGAAGTAGGGCCTAGGATTCTGCATTTCTAACAAGCTCTCAGGTAGTGATGCTATGCAGCTGGCCTACGGCCCACACTGTGGGTAGCAAGAAATTGCATGGCTCTAGAAATCTAAAAGCTCCTGTCATGGGACACCATCTTCCCACCAGCCGAGCTTTCCTCTCCGATCTGCTCACCCCCACCCCATAATCTACTGCTACAGCCCCAGTGCACACACTTCCCACCCCCTCCCACCCATCCCCCTTTCTTCTAATTAGCCTCTGAGTCAATACTTGCATCAGTGCAATCTTCCCCTCCATCCCCTGAGTGAGAGCAGTGAAGCAGGGCTTTCTGTGCCTGTGATGACAGTGGAGGGAATTAATGCACTTCCCCAAGCACTCTCCTTGTACCTCCAGAGACACTTTTCCAGGTGGGAGGATCCAGTTCATTTGTTTGCAGAGCTAACTATCCATTATTTAAAACATAAACTTATTAGCTTTAGCTTCATTTGAGGCTGCAAATCAATAGGCATTCCTCAGGGCCGGAGGGACCCTTGTCACCCTCCCATGGGTTCCATCCATCGAGAACAGTCAAAATCCCAGCTGGGACCACTGCATTAACTCAATGAAAAAATGTAATGATTGCAGACAGTACATCCCTAACAGGTGGGAATCGAGGTTTCATCTTGCTGTATACCACACCCATTGTCTGCTCATCATATATTTCGTGGTTATGAAACGTTTATGCTAACAAAACTGCAGAGCTGCAGTCCAGACTTAGCTGTAAATATTTATTAACCATGGCCATTCAGCTTCTCTTTGACTTCAGGGCCCATTCTCTGAACTTCCCTGCTGGGTGGTTCAGTCCTCTCTCTCTTCACTTCTCCCTAAAACGGTAGTTCTTATATAAGGCTGTTTTATGAAAATCCATACAACTTCTTCAGAACAGCTTAACTAAAATTAATAAAATAGTTCTGACTGGGCACAGTGGCTCACGCCTGTAATCCTAACACTTTGGGAGGCCAAGGTGGGTGGATCACTTGGACCCAGGAGTTCAAGACGAGCCTGAACAATATGGTGAGCCCTTGTCTCTGCAAAAAATAAAAATAATCCAAGCATGGTGAACTGTGCCTGTAGTCTCAGCTACTCTGGAAGCTGAGGTGGGAGGGTTGCTTGAGCCTGAGAGGTCGAGGTTGCAGCGAGCTAGGATAGTGCCACTCCAGCCTGGGCAACAGAGTAAGATCCTGTCTCAAAAAAAAAAAAACAACAAAAAACAAACAAACAAACAAACAAACTTTGAGATACAAACCAAGATTCTTAACATTTCAGCTCGATGTGTGGGAAGTAGCTTTGCCAATGCTCCTTCTATGCACAAGATCATAAAATGATGAGTTAATCACTAGGGGATATTTACCACAAATAGCGTCAGATGATATACCGTAAAATTTATGCAGCTAAAAGCTCCAGTGTACAATATAATCTAAAGAGATGGCTCAGATGTTCTGGACTTATTAGGCCAGTGCCACTGTTTATTACAAGGAAGCCTAATATTATAATAGGGTCTCTTTGAACACTTTCTGCTGAAAAAAATAAAGCTATTCATGTATGTATGTATGTATGTATGTATGTATGTATGTATAACATTTTTTTTAAAGACAGTCTTGCTCTGTTGCCCAGGCTGGAGTGTAGTGGCATGATCTCGGCTCACTGCAACCTCCGCTTCCTGGGTTCAAACGATTCTCCCACCTCAGCCTCCCGAGTAGCTAGGGTTACAAGCGTGTGCCACCATGCCCAGCTAATTTTTGTATTTTTTAGTGGAGATGGGGTTTCACTATGTTGACCAGGCTGGTCTCAAACTCCTGACCTCAAGTGATCCGCCCACCTCGGCCTCCCAAAGTGCTGGGATTACAGGTGTGAGCCACTGTACTCGACCCATATTATATTTAATGCATACACTCAAAAAAGGAGAAAAAAGGATAGCACTATTCTGATGAAGGACGGGGGGAAATCCCAAAGAGTAATAAATCTGACTATAAGGAAAAGACGAGGGAAAACAGGCCAAGAATAGAAATACATTGTGCCTACAAAATGGATCCAAGAACCACCAACATATCCATAGTGTAAGCAGAAACCATCAAGTATAAAGATTGGCTGATAAAAATGTCAAGGTATCATTATAATTAGAGAGCTATCCACCAGGCTCATTACTCAATTCTCATAAAGCTTGCCACTCAACACCAAAGAGAAAATCATTTTTTTGGTTAGCCATTTTATTTCTAAGTTGAGAGGAAAATGTAAAGGAAAACCATAAAGAAATGTAGGGAGGCAGGGCACGGTGGCTCATGCCTGTAATCCCAGCACTTTGGGAAGCTGAGGCAGGTGAATTACTTGAGGTCAGGAGTTCGAGACCAGCCTGGCCAACACAATGAAACCCTGTCTCTACTAAAAATACAAAAATTAGCCAGGCACAGTGGCACGTGCCTGTGGTCCCAGCTACTCAGGGGGCTGAGGCAGAGTTGCAGTGAGCCAAGATCACACCACGACATTCCAGCCTGGGTGACAGAGCCAGACCTTATCTCAAACACGCCCCCCCCGCAAAAAAAAAAAAAAGCTAGGAATGCAACATACTGACATAAAGGGCCAGAACAGCCCAGGCTCTTTTCCAGCTCCCCCTAGAAACAGGATGTCCTTCAATGCTTTAGCCCAGCAAGGCACATTGCACTAGGATATAAAATCTTGGTCAGGCTGCTTTCTGGGGTCCCTCAGCTGCCATCCAAGTGGGTTATACACAAACAAGACTCCATCCACCCCAGGTAACTTTCCTGAACTACAGAAGAATGGTTTGCAATGAATCCTAGGCTCCTGTGGTCCCTCGCTGCCTATTTGTAAGGAATAAATCCAACTCATGAAACTTGTTTGTTACGAGGCGAGGTTGTTACGTTGGGGTGTTCTATCTCACTGGATTCAGACTCGGTGGTGACCAGTGTGCAGTGAACCTGCTTCACACAGACCCAGACACAGCAGAGCCCCAAAGCCGATTAAACTTTCCAAGAGGACAGGGCCTTGTCTGCCATCTCCTCTAGCTTACTACCTCCTAGTGCCCAGACCCCATGCCAGGCCTCTGGTATTAATTCAATGTCTCCAGAGAAACAAGTGAAAGATTCCACAGGCCTCTCAGCATATGAACCACAGTGAGTAATTAATCTGTGTAAAGACATCAGGCGGTGTCTGTTCATTTATTGAACTAATATTTATGAAAGCCTATTCTAGGTGCCAGGTCATACCAGCCAACAAAATTAAGACCCTGCCCTCATTGGTCTGATATTCTAGTTGAGAAAGCAAACAATAAACATAATATATATGACCTATAGCAAATATTGTTATAAAGAAAACCAAAGCAGAAAAAGAGGGATAGGAACCAGGTGTAGTGGCTCACGCCTGTAATCCCAGCACTTTGGGAGGCTAAGGTGGACGGATCACTTGAGGTCAGGAGTTTGAGACTAGCCTGGCCAACATGGCAAAACCCTGTCTCTACTAAGAATATAAAAAATTAGCTGGGCGTGGTGGTGGGCACCTGTAATACCAGCTACTCAGGAGCCTGAGGCACAAGAATCACTGGAACCCAAGAGGCGAAGGTTGCAGTGAGCTGAGATTGTGTTACTGCACTCCAGCCTGGGCGACAGACTGAAACTGTGTAGAAAAGAAACAAAACAAAACAAAACGACAGAAGGACAGAAGGAAGGAAGGAAAAGAAAAATCAAAGCAGGAAAAGAGGGATGGGGAGCTCCCTAGAGTAGGATGGTTACAGAGGAAATCTCTAGTGAACATTTGAGCAGAAACCTGAGGATGTGAGAAATGCAGCCATGAGATGTTGGAGGGAAAAGCATCACCAGGCAGAGGTAACAGCAACGGCAAAGCCCCTGCAAGGAGGCCAGATGCAGAGACAGTGGATGGAATAAAAGACATGGCTGAAAGTCGGGGGCAGGTCATGCAAGGCAATTATTCTTCAAGCTGGGGATCATAACCCACTCGTGAGCCATGAAATCAATTTAGTAGGTGATAACCAGCACCTTTAAAATGAAATAGAACAGAATAAAACAGAAAATACCAGTGTGCAGCGCCTACAGTGAGGCTAAGTACTATTTGGTGAAACTTGGATGATACTGGGTGGGAGGCAGGGTGGGGGGTGTCATGCGCATGCTCTGTGCCTGTGCGGCAGTGCCACATAAAATCTGCTTCTTTTACTGAACTACGATCAGAAAGTTTGAAAAACGTGAATGTAGTACTTTACAGATCTGTACTGTCCAACGTTGTATGTGCCAGCCACATATGGCTATTTAAATTTAAATTAATAAAGATTGAACAAAATTTAAAATTTAATTTCTCAGTTGCATTAGCCACATTTCAAGAGCTGAATAGCCACACGTGGCTGGTGGCTTCTGTATTGGACAACACAGATAGAACATTTCCATCAAATGCAGAAAGTTCTCTTGAGGAGCAAGTTACAGAGCATTCTCTTTGAGTCTGTGACCCCTCTAATGTCACCTGATAAAATTACAGGTGTGTGCAGGATGAGCAGATGAATGAGTTTTCTGAATAGAAGGCTCTGAATTTATATTGCCTCATAATCCAGCTGGCATTCAGCTGAAGATAAAACCAAAATATACTGAAAATCGCGGAGTCCTACCAGCCATAGGCATGTGCTGGTAAGAGTTAGTTGGCTGTAATTTCATTCTCCATAAAGTGACTATTACTAAATAACCATCCCTTGTTTGTTTTAAATCACGGATGTCCCTTACAATCCAAAGAGAATCGGTTCCAGGGCCCCTAAGGATACCAAAGTCCACAGATGCTCAAGTCCCTTATATAAAATGGTGTAGTATTTGCATATAACCTACACACATCCTCCCATATGGTTTAAATCATATCTACATTATTTATAATACCTAATGAAATGTAAATGCTATGTAAATAGCTGTTATCCTGTATTGTTTTTTAATTTGCATTATTTTTATTGTTGTATTGGTTTTTTTTTTCAAACATTTTTGAGCTGCAAGTTGGTTGGATCTGCAGATATGAAGAGCCAACTACATAAAGATTTACCAGGGAAGAAAACTACAAAATCTACAGAATCTCAAAGAAGAGCTGTTCGGGAATGGAACAGCTGACCGATTACAACAGTGTAATAATTAAAAATTCATTTCTTGGCCCTGAGGAAGGGCTGAAACCAAATCCAAGGAACAATAAATACTCCCATATGGAACTCTAACAGTTACCAATGAGCGTTATCTTCAGGAGTCCTGTGGCCCAAGAAGGCGGTGACACATCACATGGAGGGTTTTCAGGACGCCTAATTCAGGGGTGGTCACCTGCCTCAGGATAGTCCTCCCCCTATGGTGTCTGGGGCTGCCTGCTGCTTGAAAAGAGCCTTTTTGTTGGTTGGTTGGTTGGTTGATTAGTTTATGACAGGGTCTCATTCTGTCACCCAGCCTGCAGTGCAGTGGTGTGATTACATCCCACTGCAGCCTTGACATCCCTGGTCTTTTAAATACTGATAAGTCCGCTTGAATTCAGGAGGCAGAGGTTGCAGTGAGCCGAGATCACGCCACTGCACTCCAGTGAGCCGAGATCACGCCACTGCACTCCAGCCTGGGCAACAAGAGTGAAACTCCGTCTCAAAAAAATAAATAAATAAAAATAAACGCTGATAAGTCATCAGTGTTTGCTGGCTTCTTCATTTTGGCTCTCTCTCATGGCAACAATATAAAGGAAAAAAGCCCAAGGATATAAGGGTCCCATCTTGGGCTCTGACTTGCCATGTAGCTTACTTAGGAAGGTAAAATGACTGTATCCACCTGCGCAGTACAGACCAAGAAGAGGACACAGGCTTGGCTGTTCCACTCGGGTATCCTAAACAGATGCTGCTTCCTCTCAGAACCAGAAGGAGCAGTGTTTGAGTTCATGCCTTCCACTGCAACAGGACCTTGGCCCCCACTTCCAACTTCAGGCCTGGGTGACACATTTGTTTGCTGGTCCAAGTAGAGGCAGGATCCCCAATGAGCATGTTCCCCAGGGACAGTACAGCTACGCATTCTGAAGCCAAATTCAGAACTGGTAGCCTGATCCCTAAGACTGACATCGGGATGGAATATTAAGGACTCTGAAAATCCATAACATATAGGCACCATATTCATGAAACTCAGTTGCACCTTATGCAATCCACTGTCGAATACCGTGCCCAAAACATGGTGGGCACTAGATCAATATTTGGAATGAATAAAGTAATGAATGATTGAATATGAAATGTCTAACGCCCTGAACTAGCCAAACACAACTTCACTTCTCTTTCTGAACTGGAGCAAGAAGCAGGGAAAGGTAGACTTGGCTTATCTAGTATTTCACCAGTTTTACCAATAATGCACAGAGGAAAGAAATCACCAAGGAAGAGTCATTGATTTGGCAACATTAAATGTCAGACATCCAAAAACACTATAAAAATTAAAACGCAAATGACAAATTGCCTTTTCACTGGGAAAAAAAATATCTGCAACATATGATAAAGACAGTATTATGGCTCTATAAAGAGATCCTGACATCAAAACGATACAGTATATTAACAGGAAAATGGGGAAAGGACATGAATAGGTCTCTCTCTCTCTCTCACACACGCACACTCACACACTCTCCTCACAAATAGCTAATAAACACATGATAAAAACACATTATTTATTCGATTACCTCTCCACTAGTAATCAAAGTAATGTACATTAAAACAATAATACAATACCCTTTTCAACTACCAAATTGGGAAAGGTCGCTTGTTGTTGTTTTGCTTTTTAATGCCAATACCCAACATTGCAAGGGTGCGAAGGAATATGTTCCCTGCTACATTGCCCATATATACTTAACGGAAGATAATTTGATAATGTGTGCCAAACGCCTTAAAAATGTGCACTCCATTTGATCCAGTACCTCTATTCCAGGAATTTATTCAAAGAAATAATCAAAGATGTAACCAATGATTTATATGAAAGACATCCATCACATGTTTATGGCAGGGGAAAACAGAAGTCACCTATAAATCCATCACTAGAAAGAAGGTTAAGTGAACTGTATTACAAGCTGGTAATATATACTATGCATCACATCTTTAAAAGTCCTTTTATAAGATTATCTAATCATCCATGGAATATTCACTTCATAAATTACCATATTATATACTTTGTGCTAGATCCATACTGCACATAGCTTAATTTTCATATGATTCTGAAGGCACTTAGGGATGTTGCAGGACTGATTTATAATGATCTTCATAACTACAAACTATAATTTTAATAGACTTCTAGGCTTGTGTACTAATTAGAAGTAGCAGTTAATAAAAATACTAGGCAGCAGGTTTACTGAATGAAGAAATGATATCACAGATGCTTTGACAATGGCTATCTCAGAGTTTCCCAGGACACTTCCAAGAAATGTATTCTGTGTTTCCATAAACATCTAGGCCCTGGAGATTCCAATTCTTACACGTCCTCAGACACAAATCCTTTGTCAGATCCCTGCTCTAATCTTCTTTTTGTGAATGTGAACACCTTCACCAGAGACCCTAGACAGATTCAGGTGTTCTCACCCTCCACAAGACAGTCTAAAAGGACAGGTATGCAGAGACGGATGCAGCACTGGACCTCGGTGTGGTATAGAAGTCCACTTCAGCAGTTCATGCAGACCTCTTAACATGTTAAGATTTTCATTATAATTGCCACTTTCTTTGTTCCTCCATGCCTAAAACAATGCCTGGTCTGTTCATAAGAACAAATAATAATTTATCCAAAAAATAAGTAGAGATAATTAATTACATAGACTGTACTATAATTAAAAATAAAACAGACCAAAGTCAACATAAGTTTTAAACATTGAGATATTGTGGTAGCATAACAATCCTAACTTAGGATTGTTAAGGGGGACACATCTTGAGTTAATTACTCTAAACCCAACAAAAACCATGCTTCATAGGCCACTCACTCTGAAGAATGTTAAGACGTATTGCCTTTTTTTTTTTTTTAAAGACAGGGTCTCACTCTGTCTCCCCAGCTGGCGCGCAGTGGCATGATCACAGCTCACTGCAGCTTTGAACTCCTGGCTCAAACAATCCTCACACCTTGGCCTCCTAAGTAGCTGGGATTGTAGGTACATGCCACCACGCCCAGCCTTAAGAGGTATTCTTGATTTAAAAAAAAAAAATCTGTGTTCAAATAAGTTTGGGAAGTTCTAGGGTAAACAAAGCAAAGCTAGTTTCTGTGCTGCCCAACTTCTCAAACTTTAGAAAATGAGGGTGAATGGTTTATCTCAGGAAGCAGGTATCTGATGCAGCATTTCCCTAAAACATCTGAAAGTAAAATGCTTTTAAGTACAGGATCTCATGGGATTCATGTTCCCCAGACCTGGCTTTGGGAAATTTTATTCATATTCCCTCTTCAAAAAGCTTCAAATCCACCAAGACCATGTATTTATTACCCTGAAAGTGCAGTATATTCATTAGGACTATAGCTGGAATCAGACTTCCTGGGTCCAAACCCTGTCACTGCCACTTACTAGCTCAGGCAAGTTATTTAACCTCTCTATATCTCAGTTTCCTTGTTTCTAAAAAGAAGAGAAAAATAGCATCTATCCCATAGATTATGATGCGTAAATGTCTGTACTAATATTTAATCAGTTTACATAATACTTCAACAGATTAAGAAATCACAATAACAAGTCAAACAGACACCAGCACATTTAGGAATAAACACAACTGATCCTCACCCAGTGGGAGAAGCTATCCGTTTTCTAATCATGGGTGATCAGCCTGCCATCAGTCATAGAGCAAATGACCAGCACTAATTAATGCAGCCAGCTGGTTAAGCGGTGGTACATTAGCTAAGAGACTCTACTATGCTATCACTGTGTACCTCAATACTAGTTCCAGAGCAGCACCCAGAAACACCATTTCTTGCCTCATGGTAGCATACTCCAGCCCACACAGTCTTATTTATAGCAAGTCTGTAAGGGTGTTAGTAATTCAGGGAATGCCTCTATTAGCAAGATTTAGCCATAAACTTAAGTCTGCAAAACAGCTCCCAAGAACAATACATGTAATTCTTTTACAACTTGAATAGATACAACAGGAGTCATTCATGGAATACCCAAGAAGACAAGTTTCCAATAGCCACTGGACATAATGTTGGATAAACATATAGATTTTTCTTCCTTTGTAGTTCATATAAAATATTCATGTAAGAAATAGAGCATTAGCTGATTTAAGCATCACCGTTTTTATTGACTATAACACAGACTCAGAATCCTTTAACTCGAATGGAAATTAAATGCTTTGCATTTAAGATGCTTCCTACTCTGACCTTTAAACACTAAAATAACTAGAAGCACCACAAAACAGAAATGAGAATGTTTCACTGATCCGACGCTACATTTCAGACCTGCAATTGTCAGTAGAAAGATGTTTCACCTTCAAGGTCAGAAAGTACAAGACATCCTGTGAGCGGCTAGAATGGAAAGCACTGCTGAACCACAAGAAGAGCCCTCCACAAGGGAGGCAAGAGAAGACTCACATGGAGGATGTCCTGTGTGCTTTACATCCATCGAACCTGAGTCTCCAACTTGGTCTCTTAATAATTCTCAGTGATACTCGACATAAGAACTGTGCCTGACAACACAGCTAAGCCTTACTTCATACAAACACAATGTTCCTCAAACTGTAAATACACTCCACGATAGCTGGAAAGCACTAGGAGAGCTAACCCTCTTTCAAAGAAAGACTACATCAAACTTGCCTCCGTCATTTAAAAAGCTACCTACAGCTGGGTCCCTGCCATTTGAATTTCACAAATCAGCAAAACAAAAACGAAAAGCTGAACAAAACAAACAAACAAACAAGGTTGGGCAATGACCCAAGAGTTTCCAACTTTTAATTTTGCCAAGCAAGGTCATTTTAGAAAAATTAAAACAACCACCACCGCCTCGAAAACCCTAACATCCACTAGCCGAGAGGTATGCAATCTGGATGCATGACAATCACCTGTGGAGTTCTGGACCTGCAGCAGGAGCAGGCTGCCCCAGGGATCAGCTTCAGTTGTCTCAGGTGGAGTCAGGATGCCATGATTTCTAAAAGTGCTCCAAGTGGGTCTCATGTGCAGCCAGGATTGAGAACAACAATCACTTCATAAAAGAGATATTTCAAAACCAATAAAGTAAGGCTATCATCTCAGATTAGAGGGTGGTCATTATAAATAAATAAAATTCGGCTTACGAAAAACACCCTATACTAGCTTTGTGTTCCTCGTTTCACCTCTGGCAAAGTAGGATCAACAACCTGTGGACTAGCATTTGGGAACACCTGGTCTAGACTAGCAGACTCCACTTCCCTATCACTCACTCCACTGGGAAGTCCTTACAACCCAGTGTGTGCCTGCTCCACTCCCCTAAACTGGTCCTTCCAAAGCCCACTCCCCTAAACTGGTCCTTCCAAAGCCCACTCCCCTAAACTGGTCCTTGTGTGGCCAAATCCAGTCACTTTTCCTCATTACTCACTTGTACCTCTTTGCAGGATTTCCCAGAGCAGGCTGGTCCTGCCTTCTTGAAACTTTTCCTCCTGGCTTCCAAATGCCTTAGCTCTCTCCAAACAATTCACCGTTCCCCAAACACATCTTGCAAATCCCTTCTTTTAGTTTTGCTCATGCTGTTCCCTCTTCCCAGAACTCCCTTCTCCCTTCTCCATAGATCCAAATCCTACATCTATTTCAAGGACAAAGTCAAATGCTACCCACCCACTATGCCCATCCGTGTTCCATGCATGGGTCTACAGGGAATCCAGTAGAATATAAAGTGCAGTTTTACTTCCAGTGGGTGAGATGAGGTCTTGAGGAAAAAGCCAACCTCAAGGTTCAAAGCCACGAAGACTGAAAATGTTGGAAAGCAAAGTATGAGATGGACTGAGGCAGGTGGTTCAGAACCAAGATGGTTAGTAATGTCTGCTAGAGTAAGAAATATGTTATAAGAACTAATCTAGGTACTACTTCTAACTAGCTTGTGGCAACAGCTACCTCTTTTTTCAGTGGTTTTCTAGGCACTGCCTAGACACAAGAGGAACACGACATCCATTATCTCACTTAACCCTCACAACAGCTCCAGGAGGAATGCATTACCATTCCCACTTACAAATGCGGTCTACACTAACAATGCAGTTAAGAGAGTTGCCCAGGAGCACCTGGCTAACAGGTGACTGAGCTAGGATTTGCACCCACCCTTTTGCAATTCCAAAGCCTGTGATAAATCTGTTACAGTCTACTGCCTCTTTAATGGTAACTTCTCTAGCCCACTTGCTTTTCTTCTCCAAAAATTGAAGGGTTTGGTCTCAGTGATTCCCATGGTCCACACTCCAAATCTAACATTCTGCATGTTTGTAAAAAGAAAAAAAAAAATACAGCAGACAGCCATGAACAAAGAAAAATAAAAGAAAATAAGGCAGTGATAACAGACACAGAGAAACATCAGAAAAAAAACAAGATGTTCTTTGTGGCCCCCACTAGCCCAGACTCCCTTGTGGATTTTTCTGACTGTTTTAAGTATTTGTCCCACTCTGAGATGGGTATAAGGTAACTTTATATTGTATTGAGTTTTCCTTCCAAATCTCATCTCAAAATGCCCTGAGGACCTACAGAAAACCATCATGGAAATAAAAGTACAGGCAGGAAAAAAAAAAAAAAAAGAGGTGAGAACACATAAGAAAAGCAAGCTGTAGGGTTTTCATTTTAAATTGAGAAAGGGGATGGATGATAATGATCAAATGAAGTCATTCAAAAGGGTGTTTTCCAAAGAAAAAGAATAAATGAGTGAGCAGAGAAAGGAAAAAGTAAGCAGAATGACCTTGATTTAGCAACTGATCTTCACTGATTTCCTTTCACCTTCTTACTTGATTCTGGGGAAAGTCACAATCCACAGTGCGTGACATTAAAGCCTACCCTTAATGAAATTAGTGATTAGCAAAAATGTCACTGAAGCACAAAGGAGGAGGGAAATATCTTGGAAGAAACCCTACCTCCTTTGTTCTTTAGAAAAACCAGCAAGAAAAACAAGAACTCAGAAATATTCAGGATAGCAAATGTCATCTGTTATCCTTTTCTAGAAAAGGTCCTTTAGAGAACAATAAGTTATGAACCATCACCCTTCTAAGATCTGATGAAGAATTTTGTGAAGCCATCAAATCCAGTACTTTTGTATACTAGGACCTCAAAAACACTGGGGTTTCACAGTGTCAGTGTTGGCAGTATTTGGTTTTAGGGACTAAGGCCCGGTTTTGAGACTTTTTCCAAAGAGTTTGTAAACGCTTCCAAAAAAAGAAAAAAAACAAATGCACACAGATGCTATGATACCTGTCCCCCCTCCCTCTAGCAACATTCACACTGTTTCTAACCTCTGACTATTGTGTTGTTCTGAAGGAGGAATATTTCCCCACACAAGCAGTTGCTGACTTTTTTTCAAGTGCAATTTAAGGATAATTTTTTTTTTTTTTTTTTTTTTTTTTGAGATGGAGTCGCACTCTGTCACCCAGGCCGGAGTGCAGTGGCAAAATCTTGGCTCACTGCAGCCTTTGCCTCCTGGATTCAAGTGATTCACCTGCCTCGCCCTCCTGAGTAGCTGGGATTACAGGCATGCGCCACTATGTCCGGCTAATTTTTTTTTTTTTTTTTTTTTTTTTTTTTTTTGTATTTTTAGTAGTGATGGGGTTTCACCATGTTGGCCAGGCTGGTCTCAGACTCCGGGCCTCATGTGATCTGTAGAACACTTAATCTTAAAGATGATGTCAGAAATGAGGCAACCAACTCCCTAACCAAAGAAAATCTATATCACTTTGGGCATGTGGGACTGGGACAGAGAGATGCCAAAAAAACTTGCTCACATGAGGCATCTGTGTATAGGAAGCTTTCCTAAAGGTTTGGGAAGATCTAAAATTTCTGTATACATATATACATGTGTATACATATACACATATACAGAGTATGTATATATATATATCTCTAACTTATGGAGAGCGCTATATAAAATATTAGACTTGGAAGATATTAGATATTAGATATCACTGAATCCAATTTTGCTGATGGGGAAACACCACGTGATAGGCCCAAAACCAAGATCACGCAGATGCTATGTGACGAAGTCCCCTGCACAGCAACACTCCCAACTCAGAATTTAGTTCTCTATTCCCGATTGATGCCCAGAGCACCAGTTAGCTACCTGCCTAGCTCCAGAATGTATTAGCTCAGTTTTACATGGTTTAGAAAAGAAGGTACTACAAAAGACACTTTCCAATCTTTCTGTTTTGTACACAATATTTGTTCCTTATTTCAGAAGAGTAGAATTGAGGTTTTTTCCTCCAGAAAGCAGATAATTAAACAACAAGGTAAAATTTTTATTATCTTAACACCCCTTGAGAAGGAAACTGTCTTGTTTACAAGGTGGGAAAAAAAAAAAAAACTTGATGAGCTTCTTGGGCTTGGAAGGTGAGACCCTGCAGGACCGGGTCATTCCCAGTAGGAAGATGACTAAAGAAAGCTCAAGAACTCTGAGTGAGAACTCATGAGGAATGTGGGGGTTGAGGATGAAAGGGAAGAGAGAAAAGGGATAGATGGGCGCAGAAGGCTGGGGGATTTAAAGTTTTTAGAATTGGCCAGGAACTTTTCAGAACAAGGAGGCAGGGTTTCCCTTTTAAAGCCATTTGCTTCACTGCAGGGCAAACCCTTAGGATTCCCCAACCCTCATTAGAGTCTTCTCTGTACTTGTGAATGGTGAGTTCAGGTGGGTGGTTTGAAGGAATTAAAAGGATCAGGGCAGGGCACGGTGGCTCAGGCCTATAATCCCAGCAATTTGGGAGGCCAAAGCGGGCAGATCACTTGAGGTCACAAGTTTGAAACCAGCCTGGCCAACATGGTGAAACCCCGTCTCTACTGAAAATACAAAAATTAGCAAGGCACGGTGGCGCGTGCCTGTAATCCCAGCTACTCGCAGGCTTGCAGACTGAGGCAGGAGAATCACTTGAACCCGTGAGGCAGAGGTTGCAGTGAGCCAAGATCATGCCACCGCACTCCAGCCTAAGCGACAGAGTGAGACTGTCTCAAAAAAGAAAAAGAAAAAGGACTGCCGAGGCGGGCGGATCACGAGGTCAGGAGATAGAGACCATCCTGGCTAACATGGTGAAACCCCGTCTCTACTAAAAATACAAAAAATTAGCCGGGCGTGGTGGTGGGCGCCTATAGTCCCAGCTACTCAGGAGGCTGAGGCAGGAGAATGGCGTGAACCCGGGAGGCGGAGTTTGTAGTGAGCCGAGATCACGCCACTGCACTCCAGCCTGGACGACAGAGCGAGACTCCGTCTCAAAAAAAAAAAAAAAAAAAAAAAAATGAAAAAAAGAAAAAGGACTGAACTCCACATCTACCTAGATAGACCTATGAAGAACAGGAACAAAGAGTCCCTACCTTGAGCTAGTTCAGTGAAGCAAGAGCTCAAAGACAGAAACTAGAACATAAGTGCCTGAGGAATTTACAGGAATCGTGAACATTACGCCTCCAGCAGCAGGCAACAGGAGGGCTGGAGCCAATCTAAGTAGGTCTTAAGGGGCCAAAAGACCTCATCCGACACCTGGGTGTGCGAAAGCAAAGGTTAACAAAACTGTTACCCCAAAAATGAAGAATACGAAGCAGCAGCAAAGTATAACTGCATCCTGGTAGGTGCCTGATCCTTTACAATTAGATTTGTGAAGAAAGATGCAGTGAGAGCTGATCCCTTTGAGGCAGCGGAGGGCTAGGGGGCCATAAGAAAGAAGAGTGCTGGGCAGAGTGGAGAGCAAATGTCAGACCTGCCCTGAATTTCAGGGGCTGCCAACTCTGGGGAGCTTTGCTCCGCTGCGCGGATTACAACACAACATAAGCAAAGGGGGTAGTTTGGGTTCCAGCTTCCCCATCTACATCCACCTGTCCCTAAGAGATAGGAGATGATAGGATTCGGACCAAAGATGATTTGAAAACAGAGGCACCCAATGGAAAGCCCGGGGTCAAGGCAGCGGCCCCTCCCCTGCACATGCACACTGGTGTTGCCATATGGCCCGTGCACGTGTGAAGCATAAGTCGCAGCCGGCAGGAGCCCCCTCCCCACCCAGCCATCCTGCAAGCCAGCCAAGCAAATGAAAGCCACACTCGGTTCCTAACAGGAATGCAAACAGCGGGTGTGTTGGGGCCGTGGGATTCTGGATTAATTTTTTTCCCTCTTCTCTGTAGGCCAGTTTTGGGGGGAGCAACATGGCTTTGTTATATTCACAACAACAAAAATCTATAATCAAATTGTAATTGTGTTACTAGAGTAAAAAAGGGAGGCTCATCACAATGGCCATTTTTCATTCTTTGACTGTTGTAGTGAGTTAGCTTTGCTCCAACTGCCAGAATCATTCAAGGAAATGATACATACACATGGGTAATAATGAATGGCCTTACTTGGAGAACCCATTAACCTTCCTATAGTAGACCAGGTCCACAAGCCCATTAACATAGAGCCTTCCTCTTCTAAAAATGGGGATAACGAGACCTGGAACATGGATAAAACACTATTCCTAGTAGAGCTTTTGCTTTTTTTTTTTTTTTTTTTGAGACAGACTCTGGCTCTGTTGCCCAGGCTGGAGTGCAGTGGCGCAGTCTCAGCTCACTGCAACCTCCACCTCCTGGGTTCAAGCGATTCTCCTGCATCAGCCTATTGAGTAGCTGGGACTACAGGTGCCCGCCACCACACCTGGCTAATTTTTGTATTTTTAGTAGAGACGGGGTTTCACCATGTTGGCCAGGATGTTCTCGATCTGTCAACCTCGTGATCCACCCACCTCGGCCTCCCAAAGTGCTGGGATTACAGGCATGAGCCACTGTGCCCGGACAGCTTTTGCTTCTTTAGAAGCAGCGTATTATGTTAAAAAAAAAAAAAAAAAATTGTAGGGAAATAACATAAAAGACATTACTAGAGGATATTGAATCTGGAATTTTTTTGTTAGTCTATTACAGCAGCTCTTTTTAATTCTGTTACTCAAAACCACTGCTTAATAATTGTGTAGCTCAAAATAATCTTGGTCATTCTGTAATGTCTTTTTTGTTATCTCCCTACACAACCCCTCCCACAAACCTAATTTGGTTTTCTGTTATATTTTTTGGCAGCAATGCATTTATGGTATTTTTTCTGTTTACACCAATGCTTTAGTGATTCTCTATTTTTATTTCTCACTCCCCTTTTCTGGATTGGAACATCCTGAGGGCAAGAATATTTATTCTGTTCACTACTATTTTCTTCATTCCTATTACCAAGACAGGTGTTGAATAATGGTTTCATATAAGCCAAAACAAAAACAATATAACAAAATGAAAATAAAACATTTTCTGGGTTATTTTATCTGACTTTTTTTTTTTAATCTTTTGAAATAACTTTTTTTTTTTTTTTTTTTGAGACAGAGTCTCACTCTGTTGCCCAGGCTGGAGTGCAGTGGTGCGATCTTGGCTCACTGCAACCTCCACCTCCCAGGTTCAAGCAAGTTTCCTGCCTCAGCCTCCCGAGTAGCTGGGATTACAGGCACGCCACCATGCCCAGCTAATTTTTTGTATTTTTATTAGAGACCGGTTTCACCATGTTGGCCGCTGGTCTCAAACTCCTGACCTCAGGTGATCCGCCTGCCTCAGCCTCCCAAAGTGCTGGGAATACAGGCGTGAGCCACTGTGCCCAGCTTTAAATAACTTTTATTTTGTTTTTCATTATTGTTGTGATTATAAACACCTTATATCGTTTTTGTTTGTTTTACCTGAATCTTGCTATGGTATTGTCTATTCACGACCTTCATCTCTTTTTCTTTATATTTTTTCCATGAATTGTCTGTACTTATCTGACTTTAAATGAAAGGTTTTTGTTTTGTTTTGTTTGTTTGTTTGTTTTCAGATGGAGTCTCGCTCTGTCGCCCAGGCTGGAGTGCAATTGTGTGATCTTGGCTCACTGCAACAATCTCCCCCTCCCGGGTTCAAGCGATTCTCCTGCCTCAGTCTCCCAAGTGGCTGGGATTACAGGCGCCTGCCACCACGCCTGGCTAATTTTGTATCTTTAGTAGAGATGAGGTTTCACCATGTTGCCCGGGCTGGTCTCGAACTCCTGACCTCAAGTGATCCACCCACCTCGGCCTCCCAAAGTGCTAGGATTAAAGACATGAGTCACTGTGCCTGGCCTAAATGAAGATTTTACTGAAACTCTTTCACCAAGTAAATCCTTTTTATGTGCCTCACATAGCTTTTCACCTTCTCATGGGTACAGGAGATATAAAGGATCCATTCCACCCTCCCTGAGATTCTGCAAATATTAACTTCATTTAGCAACAAACAATATAGGCCATGTCAGACGTCTGACACAGAGGCCCACATTTCAAATAATTATCACTAATTTCTATGGGTGCATGAACCTGGTGACCTCAAATCCCATCGAAAATAAAATACCTAAATCAGTGGTTATGAAATCTGTTTTCATCATGGCCCCCTTGGAAAGCCGAATGCTTAGAAACTTCCTGTCTCCTGGAAAAACAAAGGTACGGTATACACTAGATTTAAACATATAATTTCAAGGATTTATAGCTCTCTCCTCAAGAACAGTGTTTTTTCAAAGTATGAACTGTGACCTACTAATGGATGATGAAATCAATTTAGTGGGTCATGAGCAACTTGGAAGAAAAAGAAAGAAAGGGAGGAAGAGAAGGAGGAGAAGCAAAGGGAAAAGAAGAGGAAAAAAGTATGGAAGAGAGGTCATGTAAGTATTATTTCCTCACCCTTTTTATCAGTTGTAGGTGTGGGTGTTATGTCTGTGTGTGTGTCTGTGTGTGTCCCTTTGCGTGTCGGTGTGTGTGTCCATGTCTGCATGCCTGTCCATGCGTGTCTGTGTGTGTGTGTCTGTGCGTGTGTCTGTCTGCGTGTCTGCGTGTGTCTGTCTGCGTGTCTGTCCATGTGTGTCTATGTGTGTGTGTCTGATGTGTGTCTGTGTTTCTGCGTCTGTGTCCCTGTGTGTGTCTGCATGTATGTCTCTGTGTGTCCATGTCCATGTGTGTCCCTGTATGTGTCTGTGTCTGCGTGTGTCTCTGTGTGTCTGCGTGTCTGTCCGTGTGTGTGTCCGTGTATGTCCGTGTGTCTGTGTCTGCATGTGTGTGTGCATGTGTCTATGTGTGTCTGTGTGTGTCTGCATGTGTGTGTGCATGTGTCTATGTGTGTCTGTGTGTGTGTCTGTGTGTCTGCATATGTGTCTGTGTGTGTGTCCCTGGGTCTCTATGTCTATCTCTGTGTCTGCGTGTGTGTCTCTGTGTCTGTGTCTGTCCGCGTGTCTGCATGTGTGTGTCCATGTGTGTCTGTGTCTGCATGTGTGTGTCTGTGTCTGCATATGTCTATGTCTGTGTGTCTGTGTGTCTGCGTTTGTGTCTGTGTGTGTGTGTCCCTGAGTCTCTGTGTGTGTCCGTGTGTATGTCTGTATGTGTATCTGTGTCTGCGTGTGTCTGTGTGTGTCTGTCTGCATATGTGTGTTTGTGTCTGTGTCTGCATGTGTGGGCGCGTGTGTCTGTGTATGTCTGTGTGTATGTGTGTGTGTACGCACACACATGCTGGGTCAAAATGTAAAATGTAGTTCTTATTGTACATTATCAAAATAATTTAGAAGAGACTACCCTAGGGGTTCATGGACCCCAAGCCAAATGACTAAGGATGAAACCATAATCTTACTCTGTTATCAAGATCCTCAGAAAAGAGTACTGCCTCTCGTGTGAGCTTTAACCAGGGGGGAGTATGTGACAAGACATAGGTGTGAAACAAAAAGCCAAATTAGAGGTACTCCAAGAAAGTAAGCTCTGTGGGTGCAGGGTACAAGGACTAGAGCAGAGCCCTAGCAGCAAGAGGAAGTCCAACTTCATGCCACAAGCCAAAGGTCACCAACTCAAATGGTTCGGAAGCTAGGGGGGGTGGCAGGAGTGAGCCAAGCACACCTGGGAGAATGCACACCACATAAGGGGCAAAGCTGTCCCTCTGCTCCAGCTGCTCCCACGGGGGAATTCAGGAGCCATGGGCCAGGGCTTCTGGTTTTCAAAGATAAGCCAGAAACCTGGATCCTTATATGGAATCCTCTGATTTTTAATATAGGCAAGCAAAGCCGAAGGGAATTGTTTTTAAATATGACGCAGGCTAAAACTGTAAGGAAAGAATACAGACCTGTGAGATGGACACAGATTTCAAGCCTTAGGCTGAAGACGGAGATATGATTTGCTTTATGATTAGAAAGAGCCCTGGAGGACAGACTTAGGCGAGAGTACAGAGGGAGAAGGAGCACAAGGCGACCAGAAATAGGAGGCTACAGAAATCATCCAGATGAGAGACCACAGGGGCCTGAGTAGAGGCTGTAAGAGGAGGGAGCAGGTGCAGGAAACATTAAGGAGACAGAATTTACAGGACCAATCAGATATGCAGGGTGAAGGAGGAAGAGGAGTCTAGGATGACTCTGGTTTCTGGCTTAAGCGGCCAAGCAGACAGAAGCTCCATTCACCAAGACTAGGAATATAGCAGGATGGCCAGGTCAGGGGATCAGGCTGGGAGACAGCTGAGTGTGAGATGACTAGAGACCACCTAGCTGAAGTGTCCATAAGAGGGAACAGGGCTGGAGTGCAGAAGAGTCTATGCTGGAGTTGTAACATTGTGAGTCACTGACCCCTCGATGCTGTAAGCTAGAAGACAAAAAGGCTAGAACATATCTTGGCCCCTGGCTCCTAAATTTCCCCACGGGAACAACTGGCTGGAGCAGAGGGACAGCTGTGCCCCTTATGTGGGGTGTACCCTCCCATGTGGGCTTGGCTCACTCATGCCACCCACCTGGCTTCCGCATCTTTGAGTTAGTGACCTTTGGCTTGTGGCATGAAGTTGGACCTCCTCTTGCTGCGAGGGCCCTGCTCTAGTCCCAGAACTTTCTAGAGCGCCATGGCTCATGCCTATAATCCCAGCACCTTGGGAGGCTGAGGCAGGCAGAGGCAAGACCCCCATCTCTACGAAAAATTAGCTGGGCATGGTGGCATGTGCCTGTAGTCCCAGCTACTGAGGAGACTGAGGTGGGAGGATCGGTTGAGCCCAGTAGGTCAAGACTGCAGTGAGCCATAATCATGCCACCGCACTCCAGCCTTGGTGACAGAGTAAGACCTGTCTAAAAAAAAAAAGCTAGGACAGAACCTGACAGCACACCCACATTTAAGGAGTGAACAGGTGAAAAAGGTACCACAAAAGCCGTCTAAGGTGGACTGGGTGTCTGGAGGGAGGTTAAAAGGCTCAAGGAGACTCATTCAGAAGAGCCGTGTATGCAAATTGGAAATGATACTGATGGGGAACCTATTAATAGATATAATATATAAAATATATTTATATATAAAATACATAATAGATATAAAATATGATAAAATGTTCTGACCAACACCTTCAAATATATGTATATTTAATATCTATTATATATTTATATATAAATATATTTTATATATTGTATAAATATAATGTATTTATATATACTATATTAATATATAATACATATGAGATATATTTTATATATATATATATAATATGAGCCATAGCCACGCTTACTCACACCTTCACCCTTTGTGGCCAGATCATACTACAGAGACAGCGGATGTGAAAAGCCTCTGTAATGCCCACAGCAATACATGCCCATCAGACACAATTGCTTCATCTCATCCTTAGACCTGGGATGCAGCTCATGGGGCAGAGGAAAGGCAGATACAGTCATGGAGAGCATTCATCTTAGCAGTGGACAGGAGCACAGGCCTTGGGTTCAGAAGGACAGATCCAACATTATGCTATGTGGTCCTGGGCAAGTTATATCACCTCTCTAAGCCTCGGCTTCCCCATTTGCAAAATGTGAATAATAACAATTCTTACCTCATAAGAGGTCTGTGAGATTAAATGCCATATAAGCATCTCAGGCACCCTGCACAGTGTCTGGATCATGGGAAATGCTGGCAGAATAAGTGGAAACTATTACTATTACTATAACTTAGATGAAACAGAGTTTTTCAGCAAAGACATTCTACAGTTTTAGGTAATTCAAGTAAGAACAGTTTTAAGATAATTTTAATCCACAATTTCTACTATGTGCTGTGGGTAAGAATATATTTCAGAAGCAAAATGCCAACTTTGCTTTAAAAGATTCTGTTGCTGGTACATGATTCTCTAAGACCTGCTCTGGTAAAAATCAGTGACTCAGAAGTTCCCACAAGACCCCTAGCATTATCCTAGACCGTGAGGTCCCAAGTCACAGACACTCAGTAGAAGTTGTTATTTCAGACAAGTTCTTAGCATTAGGGACACCAGCAGTCCATTCCCATTGTAACCCAGGGTAAAGTGGATGCTAAATTTGATAGCCCAGTTCATTTATTTTCTGTACCACTTATTTTGTGCCTGGATACTTAAGCTTTCATATTCAATTAGCTATTTTCATGCAACCCTGTCCTTACTTATATACCTTCAAAGCACTACTGGTATCACTTTGGGAACCTTACCTAGCATTGGTCTTACTTAACACATCATGCATGTTTTGTAAATATGTGATGGGTTGATTTCTACACATTTGTAGGTACCAATGACTCTTAAAGATGTGCTGTACGCGAAAGGTCAGAAGCTAACAAGACTGTTCTAGAAATTATTTTTCTATTAATTAATAATAAACATTGAACATATTATTAAACATCTCTCTTAAAGATGGCTTGAGATAAGCAACTTACTGGTGAGGAATTAAAAGTCGATTTCCTAGCAGTATGAGCAGAGTCAGCTCCTTTCTAGCAAGGGCTGGCTTCACAACACCGTTAGCTAAAAAGCTGAGTCCACAAAGTGGAGGTGCCACAGCAAAGAGAAGCGGAGTGCTACAAGAATCTGACCCAAACATGGCCATCTCCTCCTATCTTCTTCATCTTCGTCCTTCTGAATTCACAAAACTGAGTGAGTACAATCTGGAACCATTTCCAAGGTTTGGGAAGGGATTTAAAAAAAATAAAAAAAGCCCAAGGTAGGCACAGGTGACTCAGAAGAGATCATCAGTCAGCGTGCAAAGCCAAAATAAACCCTGGAGGGTGAGGGGGAACAGATGGCCAGTTGACAGCGGGCAGAGCTGGGGGATTCAGAACCATGGCCCTTTGGATGACATTCCACCATGGGAGATGCCTCTGTGTAGGAGGTGATGTCCATTTCACCAGATGGCCAGCTCATCTCCTGGAGTCTCAGCCACCAGGAAAGCTTGGGGACTTAGAAGAATTTTATCTTATCTGAAAGAGAAAACTAACAGAGGATAAAAACTGCATATACCACCACTCGTGGGATTAATGAGAACGGAATCCTAAAGAGGACATTTGATTTATCTTCTAGCAGTTCTTCTTTGGTTGCCTGGCAATAAACCAGCAAAATTTAGAATAGAGGAGAAAAGCGTTCCCCTTCTCTCCACCCCAAAACACAAAAATCTCATGACATTATAAACACTAATTGGGCCGGGCGTGGTGACTCACACCTGTAATCCTGGCACTTTGGGAAGCAAAAGCAGGTGGATCACTTGAGGTCAGGAGTTCGAGACAAGCCTGGCCAACATGGTGAAACCCTGTCTCTACTAAAAATACAAAAATTAGCCAGGCGTGGTGGTGCATGCCTATAATCCCAGCTACCTAGGAGGCTGAGGCAGGAGACTTACTTGAACCCGGGAGGTGGAGGTTGCAGTGAGCAGAGATTGTGCCACTGAACTCCAGCCTGGGTGACAGAGCAAGACTCCATTTCAAAAGAAAAAAAAAAAAAAAAACACTCACTGGAGTGAAAGGAGCCAAAAATTCCTAAAAGAAGAGACAATTCAGACAATAACTGATTATTAAGTCTTTTTAACTAAGACTATATACGAAACACAAAAATTGCCATAATATGTCAACTAGGAACTTGAATCCTAAGATTCAGAGATTGTGATGAATTATGGTTACAAATGTATTTGTAAAAGGCATGTACACACAAAAAGCAAAAGATGAAAGGAAAGATATCAATCCTATCAATGGTTGTGTTAGACTCTTGGGGCTATGGGCGATTTTTCTTCTTCTAACTAGGTTATGAATGGAAGAAGAGTTAGCGAAAATGTGGTAGCAAGTATTGCAGAGCTCTATCCATGGGGAAGGACTGGTGCTTTGTTTCTCTGCTTGCTTGTTTTTACTTTCCAACCCATCACCTACCAAACTGTCCTTTTACTATAGCTCATGCCATCTGCACCTTACCATGAGAGTTCAATCACAGCCAAACTGGACTAGTTCCTGCTCTATGGGATAGATCCACTGATCACATGCCCAGATGTCCTGCCAATGCCTAATTGCCATAAAAGTTTCTAAGCTTTTAGTTCCTGTACTCAGCTTACCCCAGACTGGTTATAAGCCATGTGGAGCAGCAGCATTGGTATAGAGTGGATGCAGGCCTGATGCTACCTCTTTTTTTTTTTTTTTTTTACATTTTTGAACAATATTAACATATGATGTTACTATCTAATAGCTAACCACCAGGCCAGGTGTGGTGGCTCATATCTGTAATCCCAGCACTTTGGGAGGCTGAGGCAGGCAGATCACTTGAGGTCAGGAGTTTAAGAGCAGCCTGGCCTACATGGCGAAACCCCGTCTCTACTAAAAATACAAAAATTAGCCAGGCATGGTGGCAGGCACCTGTAATCCCAGCTACACGGGAGGCTGAGGCAGGAGAATTCTTGAACCCGGGAGGTGAGGCTGCAGTGAGCCGAGATTGTGCCACTGCACTCCAGCCTAGGCAACCATAAGACTCTATATCAAAAAAAAAAAAAAAAAAAAAAAAAAAAAGGCCAACCACCAAATTGGAACTTTCAGTGTTCCAACCTGATTTAAAAAAAACAAATAAACAAAAAAAACTATATGATTTTTCCTTTCAAAAATTTCCTTTATTATTATTAAAAGATTACCTTGTAATAAAATTTTTAAATAGAAAAAAATGTTTTCACTTTTGTGTGTGTGTGTGTGTGTGTGTGTGTGTGTGTGTGTGTGAGATGGAGTCTCGCTCTGTCGCCCAGGCTGGAGTGCAGTGGCGCGATCTTGGCTCACTGCAACCTCCGCCTCCCGGGTTCAAGAGATTCTCCTGCCTCAGCCTCCCGAGTAGCTGGGACTACAGGCGCCCGCCACCACGTCCGGCTAATTTTTGTAGTTTTTTTAGTAGAGACGGGGTTCCACCATATTGGCCAGGCTGGTGTCGAACTCCTGACCTTGTGATCCGCCCACCTTGGTCTCCCAAAATGCTGGGATTACAGGCGTGAGCCACTGCGCCCAGCCTAAAATGTTTTCACTTTTAAACAAATTATGATAAAATTTAGAAAACAGAGGAGAGCTTAAACATTAATTCATTTTTGAATTTTTTTTTTTTTTGACACAGAGTCTCACTTCGTCACCAAGGCTGGAGTGCAATGGTGCAACCCCAGCTCACTGCAACCTCTGCCTCCCAGGTTCAAACGATTCTCCTGCCTCAGCCTCCTAAGTAGCTGGGACTACAGGCGCCTGCCACCACGTCCGGCTAATTTTTGTATTTTTTTTAGTAGAGACGGGGTTTCACCATATTGGCCAGGCTGGTGTCGAACCCCTGACCTTGTGATCCACCCACCTTGGTCTCCCAAAATGCTGGGATTACAGGCGTGAGCCACCGCGCCCAACCTAAAATGTTTTCACTTTTAAACAAATTATGATAAAATTTAGAAAACAGAGGAGAGCTTAAAACAAACATTAATTCATTTTTGGAATTTTTTTTTTTTTTTTTTTTTTGGACACAGAGTCTCACTTTGTCACCAAGGCTGGAGTGCAATGGCGCAACCTCGGCTCACTGCAACCTCTGCCTCCCAGGTTCAAACGATTCTCCTGCCCCAGCCTCCCGAGTAGCTGGGACTACAGGTGTGCACCACCATGCTTTGCTAATTTTTCTATTTTCCGTAGAGACAGTTTCATCATGTTGGCCAGGCTGGTCTCAAACTCCTGACCTCAGGTGATCCACCTGCCTTAGCCTCCCAAAGTGCTAGCTACCATGCCCAGCCATTTTTTTGGACGCTTTTAAATGAAAGAGGAAAAAAAAAAGAAAGTTAATGCTATTGATAAGTTAAAGGGAGAAGAGTAAGTTCAGCTGAGTCCCTTCACTCTACCTACTTTAGGCTGTGTCCTAGTTACGCAATGCCATAAGAAGGATCCCAGACCCCATCAAGTCAGACTTTCTCCATTCAACCTCTATTCAAGGTCCTCCTTCCGATTAACCCAACTCACTAGAAATTCTACCAGCAAAATCCACATTAATCTCTTCCTCTCACAATACTTCTGTAAATATTGTAGTAATCGATTTATTTTAGTTATGTGTTTATACATCACTATTTTTATTGTAGTTTTCAATCTTCTCATGGACATTTTTCTGGCAAAAGGGATTCAGGCAGCATCTGGAAGAGACCTGCAGCTAAGCTCCTGCAACTCCAGTAGCCCCCTTCAATTAAGGGAAAGGTGGGGTTCCAATGGTCTGATGGTCCTGTAATAGGACATACTTCATGCAAAGGTAATTCACTTCCTGCTGCCCGGAACATGGGTGCTATCACCTTAAGTTGCTCTAGGTGAGGTCTTTAGGCTATCTGGTCCCATAATAACTAGCAAAGACACAACACCAGGGATAACAAGGTATGAGGAATTTTACTTGTATTCCTATGGGGAAAGAAAAAAATACAACCAATTCCTTCCAGTTAACCTCAAACCTGCCCCCAAATAAATCAGAAAGTCACAACAATAACAACAAAGAAATTACACTTCGCATGTACCACCATCAGGACCTCAAACTGCAGGAAAACTATTGGACCTTCTGCCCTCCGTGCTGAGTACGGCGAAAAGATGTCAAGGTGACTTTGAAAACAACACTAACTTTTTTGCCAAACAGAAGACAGCAGACTACAATCCACTTGAAGTACAACTGAGTCCAATTTAATCAGAATTTACTACATACAGGAAAAAAAAATCTTATCTTGAGGTAACAACCATTTGTCTACTGAAACTACAAGAAGTTGAAAACAGCTGTTTTTTTCACCCTAGCAGTCAGCCAATAAGAAAACATGTTACGTTTTCTCCTTACTCATGTAACCAAATACTACCTGTTCTCCAAAAACCTAAGGAAATAAAAAATAAAGCCTTCCTTCTAAAATATGTTAAAGAAATAGCCTTCTTTTCATATTATAGAAAGCCTTCTAAAATATGAAAAAGAAAATGTTACATTTTCTCATCGATATATAGATTAAAGAGAGTTCCAGAAACATCCTGAAAATTAGAGAGAAGAGAAAAAGAAAATAATTTTCACATTTACCTTATGGCTGTTCAAATCTTAGCACCTTTTTCCTGAGATAGCACCCAATCTACTCACAGAGTTAAGCACGTTATGAACATTAAGTGTTAGCTATTATTACTGCTACAGGCAGAAGGAAGTCATTCATATAATCAACAAAGACTTATTGAGCCCCTACTGTGTGCCAGAGACTGCTCTAGGCAGTGAACAAAACAGATTAAGTTCCTGTCCTGCTAGAGTTGACATTATAGTGATTTGAACCTAGGTTTCCTTATCTCCAAAGCCTGTTGCTGTTAAAAGCAGGGATTGCAAACTCAAATACCAAAGGGCCAAGTAGATGAAAGAAATGAATTGGGTCAGGTAACAGCTGGCTGTTCACCAAACCTGTTACCTCTACTTTCTGGGCCCACTCTAAGATTACGTGTTTCAGCCTCTCCCTGCAGGTCACTATGGCCAAGTTACAGAGCACTAACCCATGGAATGTGCACAGAATGCTACACATCACTTAGGGACCTGTTACTCTGTCTGCTTCCATCTGCTGCACGCAGACAAGCAGGGCAGCCTTGGGAGCCACAGACTGAATATGGCAAAGCCACAAAATGGAAGGACCCTGGGTCCCCGAATCACTGCTTTAAAGAGAGCTCTCTGCCCATCAGGAACACTCATTTTGTCTTTATGTGAGTGAGAAATAAACTTCTCTGGCTTTAAGCCATTGTAGATTTGGGGGTTGGTTTGTTACCACAGTTAGCTCATCACAGCCAATATGAGAGTGAAATGGGACAAACAGGAGCCGTGACAGATGCCCCGTCTAAAAGAGGCACCACTACTAAGCTTCAGCCAAGTGTGGCCATCCAGAAATATAGGACCAGTATGGTTAAACTTCTGACTATTTCAAGGGAACCTAGAAATCCTGACTTTTTTTTATGGAAAAGCTCTTGATTTTTAAGTGATGTTTCATTTTGTTTGACAAGTGTTTATTGTTTATTTATTTATTATTTATGAGTTAGGATCTGGCTCTGTTGTCCAGGCTGGGGTGTAGTGGCATGATCTCAGATCACTGCAGCCTCTGCCTCCTGGGCTCAAGTGATCCTCCCACCTCATCCTCCCTAGTAGCTAGGACTATAGGTGCACACCACCACACCAAGCTAATTTGTGTTTTGTTTTGTTTAGTTTTTGGTAGAGAGGGGGCCTCACCATGTTGCCGAGGCTGCTTTCAAATTTCAGGGCTCAAGCGATCCTCTGGCCTCAGCCTCTCAAAGTGCTGGGATTACAGGTGTGAGCCATTGCGCCCAGCCACAAGTGTTTAATTTTTGAAAACCCATCTGTGGAGAGAAGTTAGTACCTGGCTTGTGATGCCTGTACTCCATCCCACCGCTAGTGCTGTGCTATCCATGCATATTTGTAGGCAGAATGGTCAAAAAGGTTTAAAGAGCAGGAATAACACAACAGGTTTTCAGAGGTACTGTGAGAACATACCAGGAGATTCTCTTCCTTCCTTTATATACACCACAATTATCCTGTATCTACTATGTACGTGCAAGACCCTGTGCCAAGACAAATAAAACATAATCCCAGCTTTTAAGAGAGCGGCTCTCAAGTTTTCGGGGTTGTCTGCACACCTTCGTACCCTAGACCTTAAACTGACTCCACACTTATCCCACCTTTACACGGTGTAAGTAGCACTGCTTCCTGCTCTTCTTCCTGAACATTGTCTTCTACGCCCGGGAGGCAACGTGCCTCGGTTGTTCCTTAGTGCTGGCTTGACTTTATAGTATCTTCTTCCCTCTTTCTCTAAGCAAGTTGTCCCACTAGGTACTTAGCTCATTGTTTCTTCTAGTAGACACGGCTAATAACCGTGTGTGTCCTCACTTATAACCAAAATAGTTTTTAACACATTGATCACAGTTGTGAAGGGGTTTCCAGGACCCCATTGTACCCGGGATTACCTTTTGAGAACCACTGCTCTGACGAGTTCACAGTCTGATGAAGGAGACGGGCCAGGAGACCTCAAGGATGGCCCAGGAGACAGAAGCAGAGAAGACGGCATCTAACTCCTAAGGCAGAGGGCAGAGTGCACGCCAGGGAAGGCTGCCTGCAGGCCTAACACCTGAGTTGAGTCTTGAAGAAGTGTAGATGCTAATCATGCAGACAAGGCTGGGAAGGGCTTCCCAGGCAGAAAGAATAAAACGTAAAGGGCGCAAAGGGCTCTGGGGAAACTGCAAGCCTGGCTATAGCGGCAGGTGTGAGTTGGAGGTGATTCATTCATAAAGGACCCAGATTGCTAAGCAATGAAGTCAAACTGAGTTATGAAGAGCCGACAAAAGGTTTGGGCCGATTTATATTTTATAAGAATCTCTGGCTGGAGGACGAGGCTGGTTTAAAGGGGGCCAAGACTAGAGACGGGGGACAATTAGGAGATGCAGCTTTGGTAAGAACGTGGACCAAAAGGAGGGAGGGTCTGAAATAAGGCAGCAAAGACAGAAAATTGTCAGAATTATGAAAGTGTTCAGAAATGCAATCAGCAGCTAGGCCCAGTGGCTCACACCTGTAATCCCAGCACTTTGGGAGGCTGAGACAGGCAGATCACTTGAGCCCGGGAGTTCAAGACACGCAGGATAGATACTCACTTTTATCTTTTGCTGCAGAACAAAGAAAACTGGCAATTTGGTTGTTTTTTAACTGCGTGATATAAAAACTAAACTATGGTGAAAAACAAAATCAAACCATGGTTGCTTGGATTGGGTGGGGCGAGTGAGAAGAGATGGGAATGTCTGCAGAAGGGCAAAAGAAAACTTACTTTTTGGGGTCATGGTCACGTGCTATATCTTGACAGGGCTTTGGGATACACAGGTGTATACATTTGTTAAAAACTCAAGAAAATGTACTCAAGAGTTTTGTATTTCATTGCATGTAAAATTTACCTCAGAAAAAGAGTCATAAACAAATACTGAACCCTAATCAATGACATGCATGCAAAAGTATTTAGGGGTGACATGTACTGATGTCTGCAACTTACTCTGAATACATCAAAAATAAGATGAATTGATGGATAGTGGGACAGACAGATATATGATAAAGCAAAATGTTAATTGCACCCTTTAGATGGTAGATATAGGGGTGTTTACTATATTGTTCTACTTTTCTGTGTGTTTGACAACTTCATAAAATGTTGGGTGGGCAGGGAAGGACTGCACTGTATAACTGATAATATATTTACATTGTAATCAGATCTAGTTTCAAATCCCAGCTCCACTACTTACAAGCAATGTGCCCTTAGGCCAGTTGGTTTTTACATGTTCTCTCAATCTCAACTTCCTCCAAGCAAAATGGGCAAGAACTATCTGACAGTGTCGTCATGGGGACTCAATAAGATTAAACCCTTGATCCAGTGACTAACACAATAATAGCTGTCTCATAAATGTTAGTCTTCTTATTCAGAAGTCTACATATATCACAAACTAGGACAAATCTTCAATAAAATGTGAAAGAAGAATCCTGTAAAAATTTTTCTCTTGCTATGCCCCATGGGAAATTAAAAGAATAAATTAATTGTGCTATTTTTATAGGTAAAGACACTGACCTTCCATCAGTAGGACACTGGGAGTTCCATGTCTAAGGAGGGTGAGAGATCCACACTGTTGACACTTCCTCCCTGCATCTCCCAGTGACCAACACGAACCGTTGTGAGAGCTGGCCAAGGTTAGCAACATCATCACATCAGGAGGAAAGATGGGGAATGTCGGCAGCATCTTAAGTAGGACACTGAAGCCAAGACTCCCAGTCTCCTTCTCAGATGTGCAAATGAAAAGAGCCAATCAGACAGGCCTTGAGATCTGCTAAAGCACCAGACACGCGTCGGAAGTGGCAGTCACATGACTGTCTTGGCTTTTAGCATAATTACATGAACTGAGAGATGGCCTTATGATCATAAATAAAAGCCTCCAATTGAGACTAATAATGTGTATCCAACTAAAAGACGTCTACTAGGGTACCACGTGGACTCCGCATCCCTAGGTTTGAAACATGATGACATGATGACAGCAAAGGAAGAGGAGCTGCTGACATCTGGAAGCAAAGAAAAATTACACCTTTCCGTGCCAGAAAACCAAACCAATGCTCATTCAAGAAAATTAGGTCTGACGTCTTAAATTCAGTGAAAGGGTTAATTATATGTCACAAGTGAGACACCATAATCAAAGGAAATTGCAATTTTTTATAAAGCATCGCTGAGTGCCTACTACGTTGTACCATTGGGACTATACACAGTGTTTGAAGCTGTTTTAGACCACGCAGCAAATCTGACTCCCATCCTCTCTACCTTGAAATCTTATTCCCTTTTACATAATTACAAATGCAACTAGTTGACTGGCCTGTGAAGCCTAGGTTTCAAAGTCCTTGGAGACATCGTGCACTTACTGTGGAAGCTTCCCTGCCTCTAGCCCATATATGGATAGGAGCATTGGTGTGCCAGGGCCAGGTCACATCAGAGCTGAGCCAGTTGAGGCATCACTTCCCAACTCCATTATCATGTTAGTAGCTTGAAATCAGCCACGGTGGGAGTATTTATACCAGGAAAATTGGCCAACACTATCAAGCAGGCCACCTGTCATTGTTATCTTCCATAGAACAAGCTTACCAACATGTGAAGTTGTCTTTTACTGCTACGATGGAGGAGACAAATGTTCAGAAGTTTGCCCTCCAAACTGACATTTAAAACTGACCTCTACCAAGGCCATGGTGAAAGGGGGATCAGGCTAAGAAGGCATTTTTATACCATGTGCCCCTTCTCCTCTGGCCTCTGCTGAATGGATGAGAGGTAGATTCCCTAATTCCATTGGCCAGATTGCAGCAGCTTGATTCTCCCTCATGGGAATGTGGAACTGGGGCAGAGTCTTGATGGTGGGCGTTTAAACTAAAGAGGCTTGCCCACTCTGGCTGCAGTGAGCACCACAGCAAGTGAAAAGCCCCATGCAAGGTTTATTGTCAGGGGAACCAAGAAGCTATGGGGAAGCAGAAAAAGCCAGTCTCCAGAAAGAGGCAGAAGGATGAACTGGGCCATAGGAAGAAGAGGCACTGGGCCCAGGAGATGCACAGCCAGTAACCTTAGCCTCTTAATATCCTGGAGGGCAATATCATGAAGCAGAGGGTGGGCTCTGGAATCGAACTGCCTGGGTTCCAATCTCTACTCTGCCAGTTAACTGGGAGACACTGAACCAGTTACTGTTAAGTTATTCTGTGCCTCAGTTCTCTCTTCTGAAACATGGGGATAATTGCAGAACCTACTTCATAGGGTTGGTATGAGAATCAAATGAGCTGATACAAACAGTAAATGCTCAAAAGTATTAGCTGTTATTTCTATCAATTAATTATAGCATCCACATGGCCTGGTTATATTTCATTCCTATTACGAATATGTCACCTGGGATTCCCCCATGGCCTGAGGCCCCATACTGGAGCTAGTTTTAGTTGTGTAGCTAGGTGATCTGTCCCCTGAATCACAGAATAATGTGCAAATCCCTGGACCAATGTGTGACCTTTAGCAAATCACTTTCTCAACCCTCTCTTAGAGTAGTGTGAGATTCAAATAGGAAAAGAAACTGAAAGCTTCGACAACCGTAAACTGTTGTACCAAACTCTGGAGACTGTTGTCTCTGCAGGGAAAAGAAAAGATATTACATTGGTCACAAGAATGGAAAACACTTGTTTAAAATGTGTTTATTGCTGGACTAGAGACTAGAGAAATATTCCCCATCCAACTGGAAAAAAAGGTTCAGTTTCCGTAGGGTTCACCAGCTTGATTCATACGTTCATCTCCAGTATTAAGATAATAACAGGAAACTGCCAAAGACAGTTCTAGGATGCTGATTTTTTAATACACTTTCACCCAGCTTAATTATGTTCAGAATAATGCTCCAAAGACTGATCCTCCCATTCTTTTCAAAACAAAGACTTCTTAACGGACAATGAAGGATACAAATCTAGAGATATTTTTATTCATCCCTTTTCAACAAGAACTTATAAGCCACACTGTCAATTTCAACACATTTTCTTCTCACACTTCCCATTTTTCTTCAGCCTTCTTGGGTTTGCTGTTGACACCTGGTAAATAAAAAGGCAAGTGACAGGGGAACGGCATTCATTACTAGGGACAGAGGTAGGCAGACAGGTCTGGGAGTCCCAGTTTCATTCTAGATACTTCATTCCATATTTCATGTGGAAAGACTGAAGTTAGAAGTATTCTAGGCTTCCCCATTTACTTGAACTGCATAAATACCAAAACCATTTTGTGTGTCTGACGTCAGGAGATTTTATTTCTAGCTAAGAATAGATTTAACATATATAAGTCTCAATCTAAATCGAATTCACCTCTTGTGGTTAGGACACTTGGGCAAAGCCACGTCTGAGTGAACAGGAGGCAGGTGCAGCAGCGACCTTGGCCTATGCTTGAGGAAGCTACTTGGCCTTATTTATATCTAGGATTGGTTATAACATGAATTTATCCCCATTCTATGTGGTGTTTAAAAGGGCCCATGATTTTTCTTAAATGTCTGCAGAAGTATCGTCTAGAGAAGGAAGCCAGGGAGTAAAGGAAAATGGGCAGAACCGTCTAAGGAGATATTTTAACTCTAGGTTTGAATCTGACCTGTGTTGTTAAAGCTATTTATTCTCTTTTATAATAAAAGGTCTTTCCCTGTTTCTAACAGAAGTTCAAGTTCTCTCATGACACAATTTAGTTAGCATGGAAAGAGGGTCATGATATAGTGTTAATGGGAAAAGCAAGTTGCTGAATATTATACATTTTATGTCTTAAAAAAAATTAAGTTGAGGCTACGTCTATGGATATAAATATTTGTATGAAGAGGTCTGGAAGGATCCATCACACTTGACTGACAGCATGACTCTAGAGAATAGCAAGGTGATATGGTTTGGCTGTGTCTCCACCCAAATCACACCTTGAATTGTAGTTCCCATAATCCCCATGCATTGTGGAAGGGACTCAGTAGGAGGTAACTGAATCATGGGGGCAGTTACCCCTATGCTATTCTTCTGATAGTGAGTTCTCACAAGATCTGATGGTTTTATTCTCCCCACTTCACTCGGCACTTCTCTTTCCTGCCATCATATGAAGAAGAATGTGTTCGCTTCCCCTTCTGCCATGATTGTAACTTTCCTGAGGCCTCCCCAGCCATGCGGAACTGTGAGTCAACTAAACTTCTTCCCTTTATAAATTACTCAGTCTCGGGCAGTTCTTTATAGTAGTGTGAGAGTGGACTAATACACAAGGCAAACAGGGCCTTTTGCATTTTACTGCATCTACCTGAGTATTGTTTGAATTTAATAAAATATATATTACTTTCATAATTTTTAAAAATCCAATGAAGATTGAAGATAGGCCTATATTTTTCTGGGCCTCACATTGGAACTATGACAGCAAACTGTGGGAAAACTCTTCCCTTTTCAGAATGAAAATCCTTGGCTGGGCTTGGCTGCTAATGTAGGAAGAAGCAGGAAATGCAGATGGTAGAACTCCACCAAAACATCTGCTTATGGCTTGTAAAGACACAGACGGGGGATGGGGGACGAAGGGAAGATCTTGAGGCTGTTATCCATAGATGAGAAAACGAAAGCCCTGAAAAGTGAAATGATTTGGTAACAGCCAGGGGTGACCTCAGTCTCCTGAATGCAATCAATGCAATTTTCCCTCACCCAGGCTGTTTTCCCTAGACCTTAAACCAAAGTAGTGTCTGCTGGTAGCTTTCAGAATGAGAAAATGGGCCAGGAATGATAGTTCATGCCTATAATCCCAGCACTTTGGGAGGCCGAGACTGGCAGATTACTTGAGGTTAGGAGTTCGAGACCAGACTGGCCAACATGGTGAAACCCCATCTCTACTAAAAATACAAAAATTAGCCAGGTGCAGTGGTGCATGCCTGTAGTCCCAGCTACTTGGGAGGCTGAGGCAGGAGAATCGCTTGAACCTGGGAGGTGGAGATTGCAGTGAGCCGAGACTGTGCCACTGCACTCCAGCCTGGACAACAGAATGAGACTCCATCTCAAAAAAATAAAATAAAATAAAGAGAGAGAGAATGAGAAAATGAACTAGAGGTACGTGATACTTTTTATTTTACTAAAGAAATCCTTGAGGGATCTTCAATATCATCTGTAAGCTCACGGGCCTTAAAAGAGAAATTGTTCTGCACAAACACGTCCATAAAGCAGAAGTGGGAATACTTCTCTCTCATTTTATTTTATTTTATTTATCTTTTATTTTTGAGACAGAGTCTTGCTATGTCACCCAGGCTGGAGTGCAGTGGCACAATCCCGACTCACAATCCCAGGAGGGTGCAACCTCCACCTCCTGGGTTCCAACAATTCTCATGCTTCAGCCTCCCAAGTAGCTGGGACTATAGGTGTGCACCACCATACCTGGCTAATTTTTGTATTTTTAGTAGAGACAGGGTTTCATCACATTAACCAGGCTGGTCTCGAACTCCTGACCTCAAGTGATCCACCCTCCTTGGGCTCCCAAAGTGTTGGGATTACAGGATTGAGCCACCGCATCTGGCCCCTATTATTTTATAGACCAGCACTACCCTTCTAACAAAACCAGACACCTTTTAGCAAAACAAAACTACAGACCAATACCCCTCATGAACATGAAACTAAAAATTCCTAACAATGGCCTGGCCGTTGTTAGAAATGTCTTTTGAGATGGAGTCTTGCTCTTGTCACCCAGGCTGGAGTGCAGTGGCATGATCTCAGCTCACTGCAACCTCTGCCTCCCAGGTTCAAGCGATTCTCCTGCCTCAGCCTCCTGAGTGGCTGGGATTACAGGCACCCACCACCATACCCAGCTAATTTTTTTGTGTTTTTAGTAGAGACAGGGTTTCACCATGTTGGCCAGGCTGGTTTCGAACTTCTGAAATTAGGTGATCCTCCTGCCTTGGCCTCCCAAAGTGCTGGGATTACAGGCATGAGCTACCGCATCTGGCCAGGAATTTCTTTAGTTTGTAAAAAGTTGTCTTTTTACAAACTAAATATAAACCCTGTGATCATCTCAATAGACAAAGAGAAAGCATTTGCCAAAATTTGATAACCAGTCATGATAAAAATTCACAGCAAATTTGCTAGAGAAGGGAATTTCCTCAGCCTGATAAAGGGCCTCTGTGAAACAAAACCAAAACTATAGCCAACATCATACTCTAGAGAAAGACTGATATTTCCCTCCAATGCCAGGATCAAGGCAAGGATGTCCACTCTCCCTATTTCTATTCAGCAAAGTACTAGAAGTTCTAGCCAGTGCAATAAGGCAAGAAAAATAAATAAAAGCCTTACAGATTTGGAAGAACGAAAAGTGTCTTTATTCACAGATAACATGATTTCCTATTTAGAAAAATCTCAAAGATTCTATAAAAAGCTACTAGAACTAAAATGAGTTTAGGAGGGTCATATGATATAAGGTTTTTAAAATTATATTTCCATATACTAACAAAGAAATTTTTCTATTACTATTTGCCACAGCACTGAAAAACATGAAAAATGTATGTACAAATTTGTATGTGGAAAACTATAAAACATTGATGAGAGAAAAGAAAGAATACCTAAGTAAATGGAGAGAGATATGTTCATGGATTAAAAAAAAAAAAAACACTGTTAAGATAGAGATCTCTAAATGGTCTAGATTCAAAGAAATTCCAACCGAAAATCCAGCAGGCTTTTTAAATAGAAATTAACAAGAAGATACTAAAATCTGTATAGAAAGCATAAGACCTAGAATAGCCAAAAAGATTTTTTAAAAGAATAAAGAATACTCACACTATCTGACTTCAAGACTTACTACAGAACTAAAGCAGTGAAACTCAATCACGGTCAATTTTACTCCCTAGGGGGACATTTAGCAATGTCTGGAAACATTTTTGGTTGTCACAACTAAGAATGAGGGGAGTTACTGACATCTACCAGGCAGTCAGAAATATTGCTAAACTTCTAATGCACAGGACAGGCAACCACAACAAACAACTGTTGAACCCAAAATGTTAATAGTGCTGACGTTAAGAAACCCTGAACTAGAGAAATCAAGACAGTGTTGTACTGGCATATGGAGAGAAGTACAATAGAACAGACTAGAAATAAACCCAGACATATATGGTGCCAAGATAAATCAATGGACCAAGGATAGTCTTTTCAATAAGTGGTGCTAGAACAATTAAATATCCATATAAAAAAATTAACCTTGATTCTTACTTTGCACCATACACAAATATTAACATGAAATGGATCACAGACCTAAAAGTAAAAATAAAAATACAAAACTTCTAGAAGAAATCATAGATATTTGTGACCTTGGCACACATTAGGCAATTTCTATGCTAGGACACAAAAAGCACAAATCTTAAATTGAAAAGTTGATAGAGTTAATTTAAATTTAAAACTTCTCTCCTTTTTAAAAAAAAAACAAAAAAAAAACGCTGTTAATAAAATGAAAAGACAAGCCACAGACCGGGAGAACACAGTTGCAAAACACCCATCTGATAAAAAGACTTGTATCCAGACTATATAAAGAAAAGCTCAAAACTCAGTAAAAAGAAAACAATCCAATTTTTAAATGGGCAAAATAACTTAACAGACACTTCAAAGTAGAGATATAGATGGCAAGTAAGAACATGAACAGATATGCAACAATAAAATTATTAGTAATTAGAGAAATGTAAACTAAAACGAATGAGATACCACTAAACAACTATTAGAATGGCTGACATCTAAATTAAAAGGAAAAAAAAAAGCTGACAATACCAAATGCCAGTGAGGATACAGAGGAACAACTAGAACTCTCATACATTGCTAATGAGAATGCAAAACTGTACAGCTACTTTGAAAAACAGTTTGGCAGTTTCTTATAAGGCGAAATACGTCCCTAACACATGACCAAGCAATCCCACCCCTAGGCATTTACCCAAAAGGAATGAAAACTGCCCACAGAAAGACTTCCATGTCATAAACTGGAAACAACCCACATGTCCATCAACTGCTGAATGCATAAGCAAACTGTGGTGCAATGGAATACTATTCCGCAATAAAAAGAACAGAATTGGTGATCGATGCAATGACACAGATGATTTTCAAGAGCATTATGCTAAGTGAAAGAAGCCAAATGCAAAATGTTATATACAGTACAATTCCATTTCTACGACCTTCTGGGAAAGGCAAAACTACAGGGATGGAAAATACATGGGTAGTTTCCAGGGACTGGGTGTGTTGGGGGAGTGGATTAACTGCAAGGGGCAAGAGGGAACTTTTTGAGGTGACAGAAATGTTCTGTATCTGGATTGTGGTGGTGGACGCATGATTGCACACTTTTGTCAAAACTCATCATGCAGCACACCTACAAAGGATGAATTTCACTGTATGTAAATTACACCTTAATAAACTTGACTTTAAAAAAAGAAGAAAAAGCTGGTGGCTGATGCGTGTGTTCTCTTTGTACTGCATGACATTTTAGAAATCTGAACTAATTGGTGATACTTGAAAACAAAAAGATTCTAAATAAAGATCTGCCTTTTGTTGAGAAGTCAGAACTATGGCACCCTGAGCCTCGGTCCCATGCAGGCTGCCACTAAGCAGTGGCTGCCTCTTTGAGCAACGCAGGCACTTGCTGTCCTGCCACATCCCCCAACCTGACCCAATTCATGGAAGTACTTTACCCACCTGCCACTGCACCTGCCCGAGTGAGAGTTTCTTGTCCTGGACCACGGGCTGCCTGAGAGCAGGGTCCAGGCCTGGCCTGTTCTCACTACACCCCCAGCATCTAGTGGAGAGCCTGACACATGCTGGGTGCTTGATAAACACTGCTGAATTAATATGACTCAGTTGCCACCTTCCCGCCAGCTCCTAAAACTGACATTTACAACACCCAGATTGCTAACTGCTCCTTTGGTCCTGAAGTCCCCAAAGAGAGTCACCATCCATGGCAGCCATCCCGTGACCCAGAATAATGTGTCCCTCTGTGTGTTTAGAAATCCCCTCTAATATGTTGTCAAGCAACGAAAATGTTTTAAGGTCATTCCAACTATTCATTTTTGTCTGGGGAAGAGTGGAGTTTTTGTTTGTCTTTAAAAAAAAAAAAAGAAAGAAAGAAAGAAAACCACAATACGGGCTTGAAGGTTAATGAAAATGAAAAGGGAAGTGTGCACATTCATTTTGAATATTCTCAGATCATATTCCAGTAATTTGAGACTTGAGCTAAGTAAGCTTCTGAGAGATTCTCTGGTCGTCATCAGAATTTCAGGATCCTGAAGTTTCCATGGTGGTGGTCAGTTTGAGGGAAGGATGTGGTCAGCAAAGGGATATCTAACTTGTTTTATGCCAGTATTAAAAGGACAGTAACACTGTCCTTTTAATATTTAATACACTTTCTTCTTTTCCTACCTCCTTGTTATTTTATTTTCTCTGTCTCTTGCTTGTCCCCCTTCTCCCTGAACCCCCAAATGCTGCAGTATCCCAGCCCCTCAGAGCCCTTCAGTCCCCCGAGGAGGGCCAGGGGAAGTCCCAGGGCAGGGAGAGGGTGCCAGGGACTCCTCCCTACAGCGCCCTGTGCTCTGGCCCCAAGATCATTTTCTTTACTTTGTGGGGATGGGAAGGATGAGATGGGAGGCAAGATTTGGGACATCTTGTAAGAATCTTTGAAGTACTAATCATACTCAGAGTAAAAAGTCAAAATATATTTTATTGGGCCATCTACATTTGGGGGAAAAACACCAAATCAAACACTCTGGTCATATGTCTTTCATGTTTAAAAATGAGAAAGTGTGAACACATATAATTAGACCTCATCTTAACCCTCCCTTGGCCCACCTCCCCCATGACTCTGCTTTTCTCTAGAGAAAAAACTTCAGAAGAATTGTCTTATGTGTTGCCTCCAATGCCTCTTTTTCCTTTCTCTCTTGAACCATCTGCAGTTAGAGTTTTATCCCCATCACTCTCAGAGCCACTAACCACCTTCACACCTCCAAACTCAACATGCATTGCTAGTGCCTATCTAACTCCACTCTCAGCAGCATCTGTCCAAGCCAGTCACGCCCTCCTCCTTGATTGCTTTCTTCTCTTAGTACACAGGACACCATATACACTTTCTTCTCTTTCTACTGCCTCATTGTTTTTTTCTCTATCTCTTGCTGGTCCCCTTCACCCTGAACCCCTGAATGCTGCAGTAATCCCAGGCTCATTGCTCAGATCTCCCTCTCTCTTCTCCATACTCACTTTCTAGGTTTCTTATTCACTTCCATGCTGATGGCTCCCAAATGTATGCCTTAGGACCTGTTATCGCCCTAGAATTCCAGACTACTTTGTTCAACTGGCAACCTGACATCTCCACTTGAATAAACATTTCAAGCTTTACATACCCCCAAATGAACTCTTATTTTCTTACCCCAAACCTGAACTGCTGTCTCAATTAATGGCAACTTCATCTTCCCAGTTGCTTGAGCCAAAGACCTTGGAGCCGTATCAATTCCTCTCTTTCTCTCCTACCCTTTTAATCCACCAGATAATTCTACTAGCTCTATCTTCAAGAGACATCCAAGATCTAACCACTTCTGCTACCACCCTCTCTAAGCCATCTTCATCTGCAGATTGATTTCAACAACAGCTTCCTTCCTGATCTCCTGGCTTCCATACTTGACCTTACAGACTTTTCTCTCCACAACAACCAGGGTGATTCTTTTAAAACTGAAGTCAGATTATGTCACCTCTTGTTTGGATGCTCCAATGGCTGACCATCTCACTCCAACTAAAGTACCCAGTCATCACCATGGCCAGTAAGTCCTATAGGATCCAGCCCCACCTCTCTCTTCAACATCATTTCTCACTACTCTCCCTTTGCTCATTCAATTCTACACTGGCATTCCTGCTCTTCCTCAAACAACGCAAGCACAATCTCTGCTCAAGGCCTTTGCACTTGCTTTTCCCACAGCCTGGAATATTCTTCCCCCAGATTTTCACTGTCAGGTCTACTCAAGGCCATCTCCTCAGAAAGGCCTCCTCTCACCACTCCATCTAGACAAGTTCATGTGTGAAGGCACTATCCCCTACCCTGATTTATTTTGCTCCATAGAGCTTACCATCACCCGACCTACAGGTATTTGCTTATTGCCACTTATTTCTCAAAATGGGGTCCACAAACTTGCATCGTCAGTATTACTCAAGTGCTTGTTAACAATGCAGACTCTCAAGCCTTATTTCAGACCTACTGAATCAGAATCCACATTTCAACAAGATCTTCACGTGATTGGTAAGCACAGTCAAGTTTGGACGGCACTGGGCTCAATATTCTGAGGTAACGGTAATGAACAAAAACAAGCCCCATTCTCTCTAATCCCTGTGAGAACAGGCCTTGTTTTTGTTCATTACTGTTACCTCAGAATATGGAGGCATTCAAAACATACTGAATAAAGGAATGAATGAATGAACAAATGAACTTGAACCTGTTCTAGACTCGACTGCAAGTTGATGATGTGTACAAAGAGGTTGGGGAGCGGCAAGGAGGACGTCCCAGGTCAAAACCATCTCCCTGCACACTGTTCTAAATTAGAAATTCTTTGGTATCGATTCATCAAGAAGAGCTAAGTATTCTAAATACATATGCGCCCAATGCAGGGGTACCCAGATTCATAAAATTCTTAGAGACCTACAAAGTTCTTTGAGACCTGCAAAAAGACTTAGACTCACACACAATAATAGTGGGGGACTTCAACACCCCACTGACGATATTAGATCATCAAGACAGAAAATTAACAGAAGTATTCAGGACCTGAACTCAGCTCTGGATCAAGCGGACCTGATAGATATCCACAGAACTCTCCACCCCAAAACAACAGAATATACATTCTTCTTATCACCATACGTCACTGATGCTAAAATTTATCACGTAATCAGAAGAAATTCTTTGGTATCAGCAAAACCTTCTATCAACATGCAAATATATTCCCTTAATAAAGCAGTCATTCACAACTTACTGTGAATTATTTAAATGAGACAGTATTCTAAAATCTAACAGAAACAGCCAAGCAGGGGGAACAGGAGGGTAGAGACTGAAAATTTAAGAAATTCCTATTCTGTGCTGGGTATTGTAACAGGCAATAGGCAAATGAAGGTAAATCAGGAACCAACAAGTTGGAGGGAGAAGCACACAGCCGCTCAGAGCCCTTCAGCCGGCAGAGGAGGGCCTGGGGAAGCCCCAGCATGCAGAGAGGGTGCTGAGGACTCCTCCCCACAGCGCCCTGTGCTCTGACCACAAAGAACCCTTTACTTTTCCTCTGCCAGAAATGCCACCATCAACACTGCCAACCCCACCTCATCCTTCAAGGCCCCCATGCCCCCAGAATTAACTATTCCCTCATTAGCTCTGATCACACAGCACAGAGGGCAAGGGCCTTGATCGCCCTCTTCTTGAGGAGCTTCTACAAACTGTCTCGTCCTTATTCACCTCTGTATCCCCTGCCCCTGCACAGCACCTAGAGACAGAGTAAACATTCCATCGTTTCTGCCATTTTAAAACAGCAGGTAGCATTCACTGAGCGCCTACTGTATACCAAGCACTGTTTTAAACACTTTAGATGCTTTAACTCATGTAATCCTCACAAGAACCCAATGAGATTGGAACTATTGTTGTCCCCATTTTCCAGATGAGAGAACTGAGACCCAGACAGTCACATTGAGTAGCTGCCCATGAACAGATGAGCACTATCCCTGTACATAACAGGCACACAGTAAATGTTTACTGACATGAACTGAATGGAAGCTCAGTAGTTAAAAAGAGAGTGAAGTCAAATTTGAGCTCTACCATTTTGCCCGGAGCCTGGATGGCCAAAGAGAATACAGGGTGTCAGTACTCAGTACTACAAAGAAACTTCTTTCCCACACCAACCTCCCGCATCCAAAACAGAGCTTACTGACTGGAAGCAAGACGGAAGACGGAGATGGAAGTTAGGAGTCTAATGGAGGGCAGTGAAGATGACAACAGCCTTTCCTTTATGTGGAAAAGAGAAGGAACTCTGATTCCTTTAGAATATTCAAGCAAAAGAGGCTGGGGTGGGGTGGGTGGAAGTAGACTGGGGACACACTGCAGAGTCTCCAGGACAGGAAGGTGCTGAACAATTGCTACAGAATTTTCCAGAAACAAATCTATGTTTGCCCATTTTTCAACCAAGACAAATGTCTGGCTTAACCTTCCTTAAACAACAAGGGAGAGCAGCCATGTAAATGATGGGACTGTAGCAAGCCAGCACTTTGAGTAAGATCTCAGACATCTCAGGGTCGGACGCATTCTACAATGAGTGGCAACACCAAACCGCAGCGACTCCTCAGAAAAAGTTCCAAACTAGGTTGTTTGCAGAAAGTCAAAGGCCCCAGAAATTGTCATTCATTCTCCTCCCTCCCTCCTGACACCACTTCTTCCCACAAACCCCTTAGGATGCCCTGCATTAGGCCCAGGACTCACCTACCCCGGGGTGAAACTGCCTCCAGTGGAAATCAGAGAACAAATGAGAGCAGGTAGGAGGTAAGAGTTACACACAGGGAACCCAGTGTTTAACCCTTCCACTGAGTCATGGAATTGAATCAGTGGCAAAACCCACAGAAAATCATGGAGCTCAGAGGTGGACTGTGAATCCACAGGTGGGCTGGACCACGGGAAGCTGGTCATAAAGGGGGACAGCAGAAAGTGCATCCAAAAAGCATAGAGGAAGCAACGAGTCGCTCGGATGAGACGGAGAAAGACGGAGAGGACTCTGGGGAGGAACATCAACTTTTAATGATTTTTACCATCACTGTAATCAAAGCATCTTTCCCAGCCCCGTATCCCCATGACCACCACACTGAAAGGAAAAAGAAAGAGGACACCAGGGCTAAACCCAAACAATGTGGATGAGAAGTCCCCTAAGTCAGGCTCTGGCGGTCTGAAAGAGGAGCCAAGGAAAGTCAGGGAGGTTCAGAAGGCTCAAGGTACAAAGGTCAGAAGGGAAATCAGAAATTCAAAACTGATCCGAGGAAATCACCCAACATCAGGCTGAACAGGAACAACACATGAAAGCCAGTTTCACATATTACAGATGGCTGAACAAATGAACATCATCCCAAAGCAAACATCTCATAAGCAGTTCACAAAAACGACCAAGGACTTGATATCCTTTAATCAAAAACAGGATGTATGTTTCTGAGCCAATGAATACCAAGGTATTTACGTGGGTCTTTCTCAGGCCTTATCTTTTAACAATTATGCCAAATACACATCACTAAAAACTGCTACAGGCATAAAAATCGGGGGCTAAAATTCGTCAGAGGTTTTTCTCAAGTCTGAGGCACACATCCAAAGATTCCTGAACTTTGTAACCACTATAATCGCAATAGAAAATTATCTGACAGTAACTCGCAAGCACAAGCACCACCTGTCCGTGACTCTTTAAGTGAATCGAAGGAAAATGGGCTCTGAATTAAGCTGCTGAAGACGAGAAATATTTTTAACTTAAAACTCTCTTATCTAAAACAATGTCAGCCCCTTTACAATTAGGAATTTTAATCTAATTTGGGGGAGGGGGTACTCTGAGAAAGAAGAAGTCATTAGTCCTTGCTAAAAAATGCAAAACTACAGGAACACATTATCTGAAGTGAGAAATATATTCCTTGATAAGGCAGTGTATCAAGAGCTCAGAATTTCGTCAGAAACACAAAAGCCTGCCCTTTCCAAGTGCAGGCAGTAATCATTATTATTTCCAGGACAACTGCTTACTGCACAGCTTAAGTTTTGAAGCACACTTAGCAGAAAAATCCACCCCCACCTAGAATACTTACAACAGATTTCTCAAAATTGTCCAAGGAATTACAGAAATCTATTTCCTGGGGATTGCTGGAAGTCTACAAGCCAAGCATGACTATTTTTAACTAACCTGCAAACAGTGGATTATATACTTAATGAGCGCCTGCATCCCTTTGCAAGGTGCAAGCAATTATTGGAGAGACCTCCTTCCCAAAAGAAAAGGGTTCCGCTATCAACACAGGAGAAACTGTGTTGATATTTGGGAAGCCGACACGCGGATTGCCTAAAACTCTCTAGCCATTTCATGCAGCTAAGACAAAGTGGACACTCAACAGAGAGCCCAAAATACCAGGGACTTTGCCACCCTGAAACGTGTTCTAATGATACATTTCCCGTTTAAGGTGTCCTAAACACACATCTTTCTCTAAATAAAGCGTGCCTGCGGGACCACTAGGAAGGTTCTACAACTTGTCCAAAAAGAAGAGGCGATTGCACCTTTTTTTTTCTTCCCCGCCCAAAGTGCCTTCCCGAAAGACAGATTTCTGACAGTTCGCCTGCTGTTGCAGCAGTAAAGGGCGGAGAGAATCCCAGAGCCGGTGTTGCCAATACCTCTCCACCGCCACCTGGGCAGGTATGGGTCCCGTCCCGCCGCCCCGCTCCTCCAGAAACCTCCGCGGACGCCCCGCCGCCGAGCGCTTACCCGGGTCGGCCTGGCCGTGCTCCAGGAGGGCCGCCAGCAGCAGGAGTCCCAGCAGCAGCGTCGGTGGCCGCGGGGGCGCATCGTGGGACGCGCCGGCCCCGGGGCCCCTCACGCCCGTGCAGCGCGCGGCTCCCCAGCCAGCCCGACCAAGCCCACGCGCCACGGGCCGGCCCCCGCGCCCCCGCGTCGCGGGCCCAGCTTCCCTTGAGCCCTGAGGCTTGGCCTCCTGCGGAGCCATGGAGACGCTTCACACATCCAGGCCGCTGCCTCGCTCTGCACCGCGCCAGGGAGCCCAGCCCTCGGCGCCCCGGTCCTCACCGGGCATCGCCGGCCACGGCCCGGGCGCCAGAGGGAGGGGGCGCCGAGCGGCGCGACTGGCTCGCTCGTCCTGCCGCGCCCGGGGCGGGCTCCAGGGAGCCGCGGCTTCACCCGCGCAGGGGCCGGGCCCGCATGGAGCCGCGGCGGGCGCGGGCCGGGGTTCCCACGGTGCCTGTCGCCGCGCGCCGGCGCGATTGGGGCGGCGAGGGTGGGACGGGCGCCGCCCGGGGCCCGCTCCCCCGGGCCGGCTCCTGCAGAACTAGGGGGCGAGGCTGCCGGGAACGGGGGTGGCGGCCGCGGGGCGCGCTCGGGTCCCTCCCTCCCGCCGCCGCTGCAGCCTCGGCGCCCCGCTGTCCTGGCTCCTCGCTCCTCGCTGGGCTTCGGGTTCCAGCCCCGGCTCCGGCTCGGGTTCCCGGGCCGCGAGTGCTACCGCAGCTCAGAGCGGCGCCTCATTGACAAAGAAAGCACGTAGCCTCCGGATCGGGCGAGGAGGCGAGGAGGCGAGGCCGGCGCGCGCGCGCTCCCCGCTCCCGCGCGCCCGGCCGGGCTCGAGACCCAGGAGGGGGACCCCTCCCGGCGGCTCCCGCGCAGCTGAGGTCCTTAAAGGGAGGGCTTCCCTCCCCTCCTGTCCCCCATCTAGAGAAGGGAAGGTTGGCGGGAGAGAGGTCGTCTGGCCGGGGAGGGGGGTCATGGTCAACGTGCCCAAGCGGCAGGAAAGCTCTTCCGCCTGGATTTTGGGAAAGCTCTTTGTAGAAGGGCGGGCGCGCTTTGTGCTGTTTGTTCACTACTTCTCCGAGGGGCCAACGGACACCTGCATGCCAGTTTACCCCTGAGGAGCTCAAGCGGCTGTGGGCTAGTTGCAATAACACGCTGGATTAAAACACATTATAAATATTTGTTGCAGCCACACTACGTGCAAAGCATTACACTGCGCACTGGGAAGACTGGGGGAAGTTTTTCCAAAAAAGTCTGTTCCCCCAAACAGGAGAGTCAGGCAGCTCCTGCTCAGAGGGACAAAAGGCCCAGGCGTCACCTGAGTTGGTCCCCTGCTCTTCGCCCTTGATAGCCTTGATGGCCTTAGCAAGTGACCTGGCTCATAGGCGCCTCATCCATCCCCAGTCACTGAGTATCTATTACGGGCCCGCTGTTTGCCAGCATCTGTGTTAGGCACTGAGGATACAAGCAGCGGGGAAACACACACGTCCTTGACCCGGTAAAGCTCAGACGCTATTCACTCAACAATCCTTATTGACTGCCTGCGATGTGCCAATGACAACAGCCATAAACAAAATCCCTGCCCTAGTGGGGGTTCACCCGCAATAAACAAATAAGTAATAGAATATTAGACTGGTAAATGCCGTAAAGAAAAATCAGTGTAAAAGAATGAAACGTGGGGAGGGGGTGTTGCAAATGTTAAACATTGTGAAGAAAGGCCTCGCTGAGAAGGTGACGTTTGAGCCAAGATCTGAAGGAGGTGAGAACAAGCCATGCGCGAAGAGCATTCCAGATACAGGGAACCAAAAAGGCTAACATCCCGGGGCAGAGCGTGCCTGGTGTGTTAGGGCACAGCAACTTAACCAGGGGATCTGGAAAAGTGTTAGGTTCTAGTTATTGAGCATCTGCAGGATAGAAATAACACCACATTTCATCTAAGACACATACTTTTCACATGTTAACTTTTCAGAAGTCAGGTGTGTTCTTATAATATGTCTAAGATTTGTTGAAATATAGTAATGCCTTGTTGGGGGTTATGATTTAATTTTGTTCTTTAATTAAACTAGTTGGGCTGTTTTGGGTTGTGTTAAGAAACTTGCAGTCTGGCCTGGCACGGTGGCTCACGCCTGTAATCCCAGCACTTTGGGAGGCCGAGGCAGGCGAATCACCTGAGGTCAGGAGTTTGAGACCAGCCTGGCCAACATGGTGAAACCCTGTCTCTACTAAAAATACAAAAATTTGCCAGGTGTGGTGGTGCATGCCTGTAATCCCAGCTACTTGGGAGGCTGAGGCAGGAGAATTGCTTCAACCCGGAAGGCAGAGGTTGCAGTGAGCCAAGATTGCACCACTGCACTCCAGCCTGGGCAACAGAGGGAGACTCCTTCGAAAGAAAGAGAGAGAGGGAGAGAGAGAGGGAGGGAGGGAGGAAGGGAAAGATGCAGTCTAGTTGAAGAGATAAAGCAATTCACTAAATTAGTTGGAGACACTGTGAGAAAGCCAGCCCATGGTCATGGTTCAGGCAGCATCACAAGATGAACGGCCCTGCAGCCGGTGGTGATCCCACGGACAAGGCGATGGGGAATGAGGATGTCAGGCAAAGAAGAACTGAAACAAGGGCAGGGTATAGACTCACTTAGGTGTTGCAGAAAAGGGAGCCCCTGGAGAGAGAAGTGGGCGGAGCAGAGGCAGGGAAGGAGGCAGGAAGATTGGTCTTGGAGCAGTGGGCCTGCCTGTTTGAGACCCAGAACTCTTATGCTGAGGCCAAGTTGTGAAAGGCCTTGGACACATCTGAAGGAGAGGGAGAGGGGAAGATAAGTCACTCTCAGGAGCACCAATCCTGTATCAGGCTCTGAGTTAAGAGCTCCCGAGAACACACAGGTGGATGTGATGGGGGAAAACACGAACCCTTTAGTAGCCACAGCTTCCCCCACCCACCCCTTTTCTGCACCTGGACAATTGTGGTGTTGATGGTGAGTCAGGAACTGAGGAAGCTGGACAGGCTGGCTGCATTCACCCGGGAAGCGACTGAATGTTACTGGCCTAAAGAGATATAAAAGATCCAGCAGGAGAGACGCTGTGTGCAAAGCAAGAAAAGCAAGACCTGAACACAGCTGGCTTCTCCATGCGAGTTGAGAGAGATTGATTTGGGGGCAACTGCCCTGGGGTTGGGAGATAGCAAATGCATATCTCGAGAAAGTAAATTCTGTATTGTAAATGGGATTTTGCCTTCTCCATTATTTGCCAGACTTACACAAATTATAAATTACATTTCACGTATTGGTTGTTGCACTGGTGTTTCAATGAATTCGTCTCCCTGATGAGACTGACCTCAAGACGAGATACCATCCCTTTCCTCAAGAAGCCTACAGTCAGCCGGGTGCAGTGGCTCACGCCTGTAATCCCAACACTTTGGGAGGCCGAGGTGGGTGGATCACGAGGTCAGGAATTCAAGACCAGCCCGACCAAGATAGTGAAACGCCGTCTCTACTGAAAATACAAAAATTAGCTGGGCATGGTGGTGCATGCCTGTGATCCCAGCTACTCGGGAGCCTAAGGCAGGAGAATTGCTTGAACCGGGACCCAGAAGGCGGAGGTTGCAGTGAGCCGAGCTCACACCACTGCACTCTAGCCTGGGCTACAGAGCAAGACTCCATCTCAAAAAAAAAAAAAAAAGAAGAAGAAGAAGAAGCCTACAGTCTAATGAGGGGGACAGACACATGCAGCAATAACTTCAGAGCAATGTGCTGAGGATGCGATAGAGGTACGTGCAGATCACTCATCGCCATGGGAATGTGAGCAAGGGGTGGCTATTTCTGCCTGGAGGAGAAAAGGCAAAAGAAGGAAACATTTAAAGTCGGAGTTTGCCAGGCACAGCCAATGGCACGATAGAAAGCCATGAAAGTCTGCAGCATTTTACAGGGAAAGATAAGGTATCTGGTGAGAGAAGCACAGAGGGAACTTAGGGAGATTCAGCCTCCAGGCAGGGGAGCCAAGTTACAGGCAGATGTTGAGAGCCTGCGATGCCATGGCATGGAGTTTGTACCTTATTCTTACCCAGGAGGAACCACTCCGGAAGGGTTCTCTGCTGGAGCAGGAAGCTTGGTGAGATCTTTGACTCATGAGTCATTGATTGGTGGGTGACTGTATAGACTCTGAAACTTTACTTAGATTTAAATTCAGGCCTTACCATTTACTAGCTGTTTAACTTTGGGCACATCAGATAGAGATTACTCTATATCTCTCACCTATAAAACTGGAAATGATAAGAGTGACTCCCTCATTGAATTGTCTTGAGGATTGAATTGATACATGTCAAGCATTTAGAAGAATACTTGACACACAGTAAACACTCAACCAATCTTATTATATGACAATTGCAACCCTCTTAAACCATAAACTCTTTCATTAATTTTAGTCTATTTCTAGGGCTTTGGGGCTTTCTCAGTGTGTAAATTTATTGCTACATAGCTTTCAAAAGTCAGTGTGTTTTGTGCAAAGCATTTTGTTAGGCTGGGAAGAAAGAACAATCTTTGGGCAATTGTTTCAGGCCCACAACAGAAATTTCTGCCATTCATAGGGGGGAAATCTCTGGGCCTCTGCTTTCATTCTTTTTAAAACAAGCAGCTATTTCTCCTCTAGTCAAGAACTCTGTTGCTGACACTCCGTGCTGGAGCAAAGCCCACGTCTACACTGAACTCCTTTTGTGCACCCAGGACCGTTCTAGACTCTAGGATTCCTACAGCAAGCAAGGCCTTGTCCCCACCCTCACTGAACTCCGTACTTAGGAATAAGTGGGGGAGGCTGGGCACGGTGGCTCACGCCTGTAATCCCAGCATTTTGGGAAGCTGAGTCGGGTGGATCACTTGAGGTCAGGAGTTCGAGACCAGCCTGGCCAACATGGTGAAACCCCATGTTGAAACCCTGGCTAAATACAAAAATTAGCCAGGCATGATGGTGGGCGCCTGTATCCCAGCAACTAAGGAGGCTGAGGCAGGAGAATCACTTGAACCTGGGAGGCAGAGTTTGCAGTCAGCCAAGATAGCACCACTGTACTCCAGCCTGGGCGACAGAGTGAGACACCATCTCAAAAAAAAAAAAAAAAGAGTAAGTGAGGGAGATGAGTAAACACTCAATTATGCCACAGTTCAGTATATGCTGTCGGGGGGTGGGGGCGGGAAAGGATGCTGTGGGCTTCTGCAGAGGAAACTGCTGAGAGAGGAGGTTAGGGAGGCAAGCAAGGGACTGGTGCCATGGTGTATATTGCAGACATTGAGACAGAAGAAATTCAAAACAAAAATTTAAATATGGTTTTCTTTGCTTCCGTGCCCTTGAGAAAACACTGGATATAACAAGGATGGGTTTTTTACTGGGCCCTTCCTGCCTGGCACTGTCCTGGCCCTGAGAAAAATGCTTATCATATGGGTTCCCCGCAGACAGCAACTGCCCCCAAGGGCAAAGAGATGCAGCTGAATTAACAATAGCGCAGTAGGAAGCTTACGGACAAATTTTAAAGCAGAGGAGTGGTGAGTGTGTGTTCCAGGAAAATCACTCTGGCCACCTTGTAGAACGGGTACAACAGGGGTGAGATAAAGAGGAGGCCGACTATAAGAAGGCTGTTGCAGAAACGCAGGTCAACTTGCTTTCCCCTCCCCCTTATATCTCAACCTGTTTTTCTAAAAACAGTTTCCCAGGCCCACCCCAAGGCCCAGCACATCGGGCCCAGCAAGACGGTAACAGCACCCACTAGGACCAGCCCCTAGACTCCGGGGTGAGTGAGACTGATCTCAGTCCTCAGGGTGTCCCCCACAGCAGCCTAGCTACTCAGTGTTTGTTGAGTTAAACTTGACATCCATTGATGACATTTCAACTCCTCCAGGTTCTGGCTAATTATCCTCTAAATCCTCCAGGGGGGCCAGGCTCAGTGGCTCACGCCTGTAATCCCAGCACTTTGGGAGGCCTGGGCGGGTGGATCATTTGAGGTCAGGAGTTTGAGACCACCCTGGCCAATATGGTGAAACCCCATCTCTAATAAAAATAGAAAAATTAGCCAGGCATGGTGGTGCACACCTGCAATCCTAGCTACTCAGGAGGCTGAAGCAGGAGAATCACTTGAACCCGGGAGGCAGAGGTTGCAGTGAGCCGAGATCATGCCACTGCACTCTAGCCTGGGCAGCAGAGTGAGATTCTGTCTCAAATAAATAAATAAATAAATCCTCCAGTGGGAGGAGGCAGGGTCTTTTGTTTGTTTTTTAACGCTCAAAGGTCAATCTGTCTCTCACTAATACTTCTGTTGCTTTTGGGATTCATCCAATAGCAGAGCAGAGATCTGGTCTAGCATTTGACACTATGGGGCTAGCTTATTTTTACTGTCTCTCTTTGCCCTCAATTTCTTGCCTCACTGTGTTGAGACTATTTCTTGGGCTCTGTGGGGTGGAAACCAGGATTGGTCATTGAAAATCTCAATGATTTACAACCTGAGTTGAAGTCCTAACTCCATCACCTAATAACTGGTCACCTTGAGAAAACTTTAAAACGCTACCACACTATCCCTTTCAGAAACTACAGATATCTACCCAAGATATCAAGATACATGTATCTACTCAAAACAAATAAAAGCGTATGTCCACACAATGCTTTTACACAAATATATGGAGCAGCATTATTCACAATAGCCAAAAAGTGGGAAGAACTCATGAACTGGTGAAAAGATAAATAAAATGTGGGACAACCAAATACTGTTCATCGATAAAAAGGAAGAAAGTACTGATACATGCTGCAACACTGATGAATTGAAAATACTATGCTAAATGAAAGAAGCCAGTCACAAAGGGTCACAATATTCTATGACTCCGTTTGTATGAAGTGTCCAGAAAAGGCAAACCAAAGAGAAAGTAGATTAGTGATTACCTGGGGCTGATGAGTAAAAACAAAAAGTGACTGTAATGGGCACAAAGTTTCTTTTTAGGGTAATAGAAATCTTTTAAAATTAGATTGTGGTCATAGAGAATTTAATGTCCTCCTAAAGCCAGGCACAGTGGCTCGAGCCTGGAATTCCAGCACTGGGAGGCCCAGGTGGGATTACTTGAAGCCAGGAGTTCAAGCCCAGCCTGGGCAATACAGCAAGACCCTGTCTCTAAAAAAGTAAAGAAAAGAAAAGTCCTCCGAAAAGTCCTCCAAGAGATTGGACATCATCTTGACAGTGACAGTGAAAATTTGAAAGCAGGCTGGCATCCAATGGCAACTTCAGAATTTTCATGAGAAGCTTTGAGGAAACTGGTCCAGGACTCGTCTTGAAGCTGAATTTGATAAGTAGAGCTCTGCTTTCACTTAGGTTATGTTTACTTGCCCCTTCTATTGCTCCAAGCATCTCCTTGGCACCTCCACTGCTACTGTCTTGGTCAAAATTGAATTTTAAAAAGACCACCTGGAAAGTAATGAGGAAGGTTGGAGGAGTGGGGGTGGACTCAAAGCCAGGAAGTCAGATAAAAGTATTAGTTTGGATAAGTTCCAGGTCTGAACTGAGGCAGCACAATGAGGATGGTAAGGAGACAGGAACAGTGTTGAAGGATTTGACAGGGAGTAACCAATGATACCAGGAGAAAGAGGAAGAGGAGGAGGGAAAGGGAAGAGAAGGGAAGGGAAGGGAGAAGGGAAGGGAGAAAGGAAGGGAGAAGGGAAGGGAGAAGGGGAGGGGAAGGAAAGGGAGGGGAGGTAGGGGAGAAGGAAGGAAAGTAGGAAGGAAGATAGGTATCTGGGAATACAGGAAATATAGATACAGGAAAATTAGGCTTGGGGGAAAAAAACAAGTGCTAAAAGGAGCATCCAAGTAAAGCTGTCCATTAGGCCCAAGTTTCACAAACTCGAGTGTACACATAAGTTACATGGGGATGTTGCTAAAATGAAGATTCTGATTAAAAAGGCCTGGGGTTACCATGGCTAGAAAAATTCCAGAAAATAAAGAAATCTATTTTTAAAAAATTTTGAAGTGAAAAAAAGGTAGTAAAAAAAATTGAAATACAAAAAGAAAAACAAAAATAAGTAGTAAAAAATACAAAAAAACACAAAAATATACAAAAAAAAGAGAGAGAGAGAGAGGCTAAAAAGAACGTCTGGGGTCACCCAGGAGTCTGCATTTAGTTATTTATTTATTTAAGAGGGAGTCTTGCTCTGTTGCCCAGGCTGGAGTGCAGTGGCGTGATCTCGGCTCACTGCAACCTCCGCCTCCCAGGTTCAAGCGATTCTCTTGCCTCAGCCTCCTAAGTAGCTGGGATTACAGGCATTCACAACCATGCCTGACTAATTTTTGTATTTTTTAGTAGAGAAGGGGTTTCACCATGTTGGTCAGGCTGGTCTCAAACTCCTGACCTCAGGTGATCCACCCGCCTCAGCCTCCGAAAGTGCTGGGATTACAAGCGTGAGCCACGGCACCCAGCCCCACAGTCTGCATTTCTAACAAACTGTCAAGTGATGCCGAGGCTGATCGGAAACAACTCTTTGAGTAACAAGCTATTGGGCCATTCAGTATAGGGCTTATACCTAACGTCAGTGAGTGAATTTTTAAAAAATCAAATCCCTAAGCTTTGGTAGTTGTTGAAAAGCTATTCCTGTCTTTTTACAAGAAACAAAAAATGAAAAAACAAAAAACAGCTTCATTTCTACTCTTCACTTCCCTGGAGATGACTATGCACAGCCTCTGTATCCGTGGTTCTGCATCCACAGATTCAACCAACCTCAGGTGGAAAATACTCAGAGAAAAACTATAAAAAAATAACAATACAGCAATAAAAATGTGGAAATAAAAAACAATATGGTATAACAACTTTTTGCATAGTGCTTACATTGTGTTAGTATTATAAGTAATCTGGAGGTTATTTAAAGTATATGTGGCCAGGCACAATGACTCATGCCTGTAATCCCAGCATTTTGGGAGGCCAAAGCAGAAGGATCGCTTGAGACCAGGAGTTCCAGATCAGCTTGGGCAACAGACCTCATTTCTGCAATAATAATAATAATAATAATTAATAATAATAACAAAACAAATAAACCACACTTTTTAAATTAGCTGGGCATGTGGTGCGTACCTGTATTCCCAGCTACTTGGGAGGCTGAGGTGAGTGGATCACTTGAGCCTGGGAGGTTGCGGCTGCAGTGAGCCATGATCAAGTCACTGCACTCTAGCCTGGGCAACAGAGCAAGACCCTGTCTCAAAAATAAAAAAGCATGTAAGTATATGGGAAGGTGGATGGATGAATGGATGAAGGTAGTGTACGTATGTATGCATGTATGTATGTATGTATGTATGTATGTATGTATTACAGACAAAATCTGGCTCTGTCACCCAGGCTGGAGTGCAGTGGCACAAATATAGCTCACTGGAGCCTTGAACTCCTTGGCTCAAGTCATCCTCCTGCCTCAGCCTCCAGAGAAGCCAGGACTACAGGTGTGTGCCCCCACACCAGCTACTTTTCATTCTTTTTATTTTTGTAGAGACAGGGGTCTCACTATGTCGCCCAGCCTGTTCTCAAACTCCTGGTGTCAAGCAATTCACTGGCCTTGGCCTCCCAAACTACTGGGATTACAGGCATGAGTCACTGTGCCAGGCCCAAAGTATATGAGACGATGTAAATGTGTAGTTATATGCAAATACTATGCCATTTTCTATCAGAGACTTGAGCATCTGTGGATTTTGGTGTACAAGAGGAGTCCTACAACCAATCCCCCGCACATCCCGAGGGATGGCTGTACTTCCTCACCTGTTACCATGGGGGATTTGCAGTGCCCTTCTTCCCTGATGATTCTTTCCTCCCCACTTATATTAGACTAGGGCATGCAAATTCTTTTGGCTAATGGCATGTGACAGAGATGACAATGTGCCAGTTTCATTCATAAGCTTTAAGAACCATTTCAAGATCCAACTCTGCATCTTTTCCCTCTTCCAATAAGAAAGCATGTCCAATATTTTTTACTCTTTCAGTCAGAATCCTAAAATAAAGAAGGCCCATGGAGCATATGTGACCTGCAGACAGAAGCAGAGCTGCCACCAATCTGGGAGCAACATATAACAAGGGAAAAAGATAAGCCTGTGCTGGTTTGGGGTACTAAGATTTTGGGGATCATTTGTTACTGCAGTATAACCTATTGAAAGCTGACAAACAGATTCTCTCAGCTATTAATGAAAGAAATAAGGCTGGGAAGGAAAGAGAAGAGCTCAAACAAATGTTTCACTTTTTAAAAGTTATTAAATTTTCAAATATATCGTCTTGATGGATACCAAGAAGATATAGAATAAGGTTATAGGCTTATTGTAACCCTTTAGATTATTTGAATGCAGTTATCAGGGGAGTTTAAAGAATATGAGCCTTGAAATGATAGCTCTGGCTATGCCATTCTTCCTGGGAACTTAAAGAAGCCACAGCCCCCTTGCTTAACATAAATGGGAAATACCAGATGCTTCATGAGGTTCTGCAGTGGTGTGCTAAATCTCGCTTGTACCAGCTTGTGAGAGCCAATTGTTAAATTTACAGGAATTTTATGAAGCAGTTGTTAAACACAGTCATCATTAAAAATTCAATTACATAAAGTTACAATTAAATTATATTAAAAGCAAAGGTAAATACAGGGCAATCCTCACTTTACATGGATCCAGGATACACGAATTTTGGTTATCACCGTTTAGTTAAATAATACCAGTCTGCCAACAACGCAGTTCAAATTTTAGTCACCACAGTATATTAGCTGTGAGTGATTGCATAAAGTACAAACTTCAGTGCTAGCTCTTTGGCCCACAAATCACTTTGCAGGCAATAGATGTGCTTCATGATCAGTGACCAATCGCATCTCTTCTTTCAAAGACTGTCAGTGATGGAGCACTGCTCATCCGTCATTCAGTTCTTGCAGACAGCAAATTGTGTGGTTGTTTTACCTTCTTGTCCTCCAGTGACGAACCCACATGACAGTTGACAAAAATGGATAGAATCAAAAGAGGGAGTTGACCAACAAAGATGAGGGTGCAGCAAAGAAATAAAAAGTGACAATGCTGGAAGTAAAATTTGACATAAATGTAAATGGAATTGTAGAGGAAATAGCTCATTGTAGGAATGTTGACACACTGCTGTTCTAGAGTCTGTACAGGTGCAGCCAGAGGAACTCAGGGAAAGCAAACTTATCAACATAAATGAGCAAAGTGGTTCTGACAAAAAGAATGAAGATAGCCCAGAGAGGAACTGATGCTGAAAAAGATTCACATTAGAGAAATTCTCAGAGATATTTCACGACATTCAGAGCACAGAGGATAAAATGTTGGAAGCTGATCCAAACTTGCAAAGGAGTATGACAATTTGCCAAGGTATAAAAAAGGTGAATCCTAAGTTATATGATAAGAAGAATGCAAACACCATTTAAACTACTGATACATTTTTTTGCAAAGAAATAAAACGCTTAACTCTCAATGCTTCTCATGTTTTTAATTGGTATACTATATAAATATTAGCTTTTCTATTTTTTCATTTCCCTATACATTTACAACCAACAGTAAGAGACTTAGCAATGCTTTAACAAAAAAATAATGTTAAAGGTCATGGAACAATTGTAATTTTTCCCATTGATAAAGATCACATAGTCTGAGCTTGTATAGTCATTTTTATGGCCACACACTGCTGTCCAAAGTAAGGATGAGTTATACTCAAAACATATCACCTTTGAATAATTTTACTATTATCTGTGCTCTTGAAGTTATTTATGTCTATCTTATCTATGTTAAATGGTGCAAATCTCTTTCCAGCTCTGTGTTCAGCGACATTGTGCAGATAGCTTGAAATTGTTCTTGGTGGGAGCATTTACACCATGAAAATTGGCAAACACTACAAATCAGGGCTTGACTTATTGTTTTGTTGATCATCTAGACTTAAGAAAGTTATGGATAAAATGTTAATGTGGACTAAATTTAAATGTTTATCATACCTATGGTTGTACATTGTTAATAACAAACAAAATATGGGGAAAAAAGGGAAAGCGTATTCTTCCAGTATTTGAAAATTATCGTCAGATAGAGCAAAGAATTCACTCATGTCATTGTTGAACAAGTGAAGTTCTAACATACGTCTTTGTTGTTTCCTTTTGGTCTTAAATGTAAAAGAAAACAATAACAAACACTGACATCAAAAGTATACTTGTCGATCAATACCATGAGCAACTTCTTGGCTAAATCAGGTAGTAATCAAGCATTTATTCATAGCCTGATTTTGTCAAATCATGGTAGAATTATAACCTTAAGTTGGAAGAATTATAACCTTAGGCTGGCTGTAAGTATATAAATAGATATACTGTACTATACTATACTATACTATACTATACTATACTATGTCTATCTATATACTCTTAGTATGTCTACAGCCAACTTAAGGTTTTACTTAAGTCTATACTTATAAGTATACTTATATGTCTGGTAAAACTCAACAAAAGCATTCTATGAGAACCAGTTGGCCATATGGAATTTATAATAAAGACTGTTGTATACTTTATTATCATTTATAAATTATGTGCTACCATTCTTTATATTCATGTAATTTATAACAAATTTATATGAATACCCCCTTATCCACCCAGCTAGTTGGTGAACATTTGCCAGCACTGCATTTTAGAGAATGTAATTAGGTGGGACTTTCACAGCTGTAGAGTCAAACAGGGACTGGAATTTCACCATTGCTTCTTTCTGTGTTATCTTTGTTTTGTTTTGATTTGATTTGTCTTGTTTTGTTTTGTTTTGTTTTGTTTTGTTTGGAGTCTCACTCTGTCGCTCAGGCTGGAGTGCAGTGGCACGATCTCGGCTTACTGCAACCTCTGCCTCCCAGGTTCAAGTGATTCTCCTGCCTCAGCCTCCCAAGTAGCTGGGATTACAGGCACGTGCCACTATGCCCAGCTGATTTTTTGTGTTTTTTAGTAGGGACGAAGTTTCACCATGTTGGTCAAGCTGGTCTCGAACTCCTGACCTCAGGTGATCCACCTGCCTCGGCTTCCCAAAGTGCAGTGCTAGGATTACAGGCATGAGACACATCGCCCGGCCTCTTTCTGTGTTATCTTAAGTAAACTACTGAGCTTCTCTAAGCCTTTTCTTTTTCTGCAAAATAAAAAAAATAAAGAAGGATTTGTCACAAGAAGGGGTTGTTGTGAGAATAAGCCACATAAAAGGCTCTGGTACAATGTAGGTGTTGAATGACTGTTACTCTTTTCCTCTTATCTTTTCCTTCCACTTCCAGCTGCCAAATCCTCTAAGTTTTATTTCCTTTGCTGGAGATAAAATGATCTACACGTTTTCGTACTACATGGCAGGTCTACCTGACAGCAGAGAAACGAATGGATGAATGGATGTCTTCCTTTGATTCCTTGATAAACCAGTCAGTCTAAGTAGTAATTTAAGAATTCATGGACGGTTGAAATCCTTTCTCACTTTTTCAAAATCTATAAAAATTAGAAACAGAGCCGGCCGGGCACAGTGGCTCACGCCTGTAATCCCAGCACTTTGGGAGGCCGAGACGGGCGGATCAAGAGGTCAGGAGATCGAGACCACCCTGGCTAACACGGTGAAACCCCGTCTCTACTAAAAATACAAAAAAATTAGCCAGGCGTGGTGGCGGGCGCCTGTAGTCCCAGCTACTCGGGAGGCTGAGGCAGGAGAATGGCATGAACCCAGGAGGCAGAGCTTGCAGTGAGCCGAGATCGCACCACTGCACTCCAGCCTGGGCGACAGAGCGAGATTCCGTCTCAAAGAAAAAAGAAAAAAAGGAAAGGAAGGAAGGAAGGCAGACAGAAAGAAAGAAAGAAGAAAGAAAGAAAGAAAGAAAGAAAGAAAGAAAGAAAGAAAGAAAGAAAGAAAGAAAGAAAGAAAAGAAAGAAAAAGAAAAACTGAGCCAAGTGTGGTGGCTTATGCCTGTAATCCCAGCAATTTGGGAGGCCGAAGTGGGAGGATCACTTGAGCCCATGAGTTTGAGGCTACAGTGAGCTATGATTATGCCACTGCCCTCCAACCTAAGTGACAGAGAGACAGAAACATCGTCTCTAACAATAAAAATTACAAAATTAGACGCTCCGACATAGCCTACACTGCTCATATTTCTGCTTTGTTATTTTCTTTAAAGTTATTATGAGACCAAACTTAAAAAAAAATTTATTAGGAAACTTCCCCCCCTGCTGGCCATAATACAACATAGCAATACTATATTGAACGGCATTACTAAACGTCAAACTGAAAATAAACTTGAAATAACTAATCTTGCAAACTGCCTACCCACAGACCAGCTCTGGCCTGAAGACAACTTGTGTTTGGTATACACCATGTCTAAAATAATTTTTTTTAAAAACTTTTGAATTAGTTGCCAATATCTGACATGCATATTTCTGTGTTTTCTCCAAAAAGTAGACATTGGTGCACATTTGGTCTGCCATCCTACTTGTGTTTCCTGATTCCTTTGGGTGGGGCTTTGACTCTCCACTCGGCCAGTCCCCACTCAGTCTGCTTCATCTACTTATGGCATCTGCCCAGCCCTTGCTGCTTTTAAGTTTGCAACCCCAGGCTCTCTCAATTTGCCAGTGAGTACACTGAAGCCCAAACTTGCTCAAAATCATACTACCTATAGTAGCAGCAAAGCAGATAATGAAATATGGGCCTCCTAAATTGCATTCAACAGATGTTTATTGATTTCATTCATCTATTTAACAAATGTTTTAGTGCTGACTGTGGCCAGGTACATAGCAAATGTCAAAGAAACAGAGTCTGCAGGATTAAAATGGCCTTTGTCTTTAGAGCTTACAGTTAGTGCAAAGAGCAGGTGGGCAATGCAAGAAATATAATGAAACTGATGAAACAAGGGATAACGGAACTGTGGCGATGCTGCAGCACAGTTCCTGCTCTCACCTCAGCACCTGGTTCAAGTTCATCATCATCATTGAGAATACAAATATTACCAAGATTTTTAAAATAATGTCCTCAAACCCTAGGGCCCACATTGATTCAACATTCACTGGGAACAAGTGCTAAATACTAGAGAAAGAGTAGTAAATGCTGCATTTACTACATTACTTCTCCCAAGCATGCCCTCTAAAATAGTCACTCATTCATCTCCCTGTTCATCCTGCCTTCGGAATTACCATCTGCAATCAGTGTGCTAGGCTAAGAGGGACTCAAGATCAGTAAGATCCACGGAGTGTGCAGTAGTTGCTGGGCAAGCCACATCTCTGCAAAAATAGGAATCAGACATACCCTTAAGTAATGGAGACATGGGATTAAAGCTAAACTAAGAGAAGAGCAAAAACGAATCATGACACCACGATTAAACACCCATGACATCTATGATTGGGAAGTAGTACAAGACAAAGGGATTAGTTTTGTGCCTGACCTGTAAAAATTACTCTGAGTTCTTTGAAACCTGGGCTTTTTGTTGAAATGGCTGATTTCAGATCTGAGGCAGAAAAGGTACAAGGTGAGCCCAAGACATTCTTTTGGGCCAGAGAGCAAGGGAACATTCAGACAAATGTGGTGATGTCAAAAAGATTCAGGGGTCTTGAAGATAACTGGTCACTTTAACCTACTGAATAAAGCAAAATCCATGAACCCATAGTGATGACAGAAAAACAGAGAGCGAGAGAGCATGTGTACAGGGAGAAAGCCTGTTTTTACAGAAAGATGCCAGGTCATGAATGTATTTAAGAGAAGGAATGATAGAGTTGAAAATCACTATTTTTGCAATCCCCAGTGTAATAGATTCAGACAGCAATCATTAATGGATGCTAAAAACACCGAGTAAAATGTTATTGATACTTTCAAAGTATCACCCCACCAATGACAGTGGAGAGATTTGCCAGTCATCACTCTTTAACTGTCATCCCTGATAGTGGACAACCTGACACAATGACACAACTCCTATAATTACCTTTGCACATGAACACTGAATTAAGGCATTAGAACCAGCCTCTACTTTACAGAAAATAGAGATGAGCCAGTTAGGACAAACGAACAATCAGACAAATCCAGAATGTACAATATTCTAGCCTGAACTTGTGGCTCATGCCTGTAATCCCAGCACTTTGGGAAGCCGAGGTGGGTGGATCATTTGAGGTCAGGAGTTCAAGACCAGCCTGGCCAACATGGTGAAACCCCATCTCTACTAAAAATAAAAAAATTAGCTGGGCATGGTGATGGGCACCTGTAATCCAAGCAACTCTGGAGGCTGAGGCAGGAGAATTGCTTGAACCCAGAAGGCGGAGGTTGCAGTGAGCTGAGATCACACCACTGCACTCCAGCCTGGGTGTCAGAGTGAGACTCCATCTCAAAAAAAAAAAAAAAAAAAAAAAAGATGGGGGATGGATGGGGGACTGCTCTGAATTAAAAGTAGTCAGAGACATGCCATAGCCAAGGGCAATGGGTAAATCTTAATTGGCTGGTGGAGTAGGGGGAAAATAGCTACTTGTTTCAAGACATTCTTGACTATGTCTATTTGACTATGTCTAATTTGACTATGGACTGAAAACTAGATAAATGTTAGAGAATTGTTAACTTTGCTAGATGTTATAAGGTCTCATGGTTAGTTGAAAACATCATTATTCTTACAGATGCATGCTTAAGTATTTTGGAGCAAAGTATGATTAACCAGAAATGGCTCAATTTAAAAACTACACATAAGCTGGGCGCGGTGGCTCATGCCTGTAATCCCAGCACTTTGGGAGGCTGAGGCAGGTGGATCATTTGAGGTCAAGAGTTCAAGACCAGCCTGGCCAACATGGTGAAACCCCATCTCTACTAAAAATACAAAAATTACCTGGTGTGGTGGCACGCACCTGTAGTCCCAGCTACTCGGGAGGCCGAGGCAGGAGAATTGCTTGAACCTGGGAGGTGGAGGTTGCAGTGAGCCGAAATGGTGCCACTGCATTCCAGCCTGGGCGACAGAGCGAGACTCCATCTCAAAATAATTAATTAAATAAAATAAAAACGACACATAAACATACAAAGCTAATGAGGCCAATGTCAGCTGATGAATCTAGGTGAAGGTTATGTGTGTATTCACTGTACTACTCTCTTTTTCTTGTTTGTATTTTTTAATAAAAAAATAGAAGTATAGAAATTCTACATGAGAAAAAAAGTTGAGTTCTTTGGATTCTCCAGTCACTGAAGAAACAAGCAATTATTAGAATAAATCTGATCACTTTTGAATTTTGCATTTTGGCATTCAAATGTTTGTGCAGTTTGTAAAACATGCAAAATGCCTATAAATTCAATACTATAGATTGAAGTAGCAAATATCTGTATCTGAAGTTGCTTACATGTACATTAACTATCTGAAAACATACATTTTTATGTTTTAAAAAATCTATTTTTCTGAATTAGCCAAGCATATTGTAACCATGTATTATATTTACAATGGGGTAATATGAAACATTAACATCTGATTTTTCTACTTCAAATAACCACACTTCTAATTAGGTGTTAAGTGTAGTTTCTCAATTACCATTAAGTAAAAAGTTGACACAAAAATTAACATGAAACGGACAACTGACTTAATAAAAGCTTAAACTATAAAACTCCTAGAAGAAAACAAAGGAGAAAGTATTTGAAACTTAGTGATAGGCAAAAATGTCTTAGGACACAAAAAGCACAAACCATGAAAGAAAACATTGATAAGATGGACTTGAACAAAATCCAAAACTTTCGCTCTTCCTAACGCCCTGTTAAGAAACTAAAAGGGTAAGTCACAGACTGGGAGACTATATTGCTAATACAAACCTCTTAACAAAATATTGTTATTCATCCCTCTCACCTAGACTACTTCAGCAACCTCCTACCTGGTCTTCCAACTCCCACCCTGGCCCTGCAATCTATTCTTCATTCAACAGCCAGACTGATCTTTAAGTTAGGTCATACTGTTTGCCTGCTTAAAATCATCCCATGGCCTCCTACAATATATGGAATTAAATCTACACTCCAATCTTTGGCAAAAAGCCTGCATGCCCACTCTTACAGTTGCATTTTCTATCTCTTGCCACCCACTCAAACACTATGCTCTGGCCATAATGGCCACTTCCTATTTTGCTCATATTAAAAGCTTAACTTGCTGCTCCGTCTACCAGATATTCTTTCTTTGCATGCCTGACCAGCATTCTCCTTGTCACAGCTTGTGTCACCTCACTGAGGCATTCCCTGACATGACCTCTCCAGTCACCCTATCCCCGTACCGTCTTCTTTACTTACCCTACCTGAATCTTACTTTAGTCTTCTCCCCTGGAAAAAGGTTAAATCCATAAGAGCAAAAGGACCTCTGTTTTGTCCATTGGTACATGCCCCGTGTATAGTGCTTGAAACATAGTAGATACCTCAAAAGATTTTTTAAATGACTCATGATGTACCCACTATATGCCAGGCACTGTGCTGGGTAGTTACTGGCTGAATGGTTTAAATGTGTTGCTCAAAGCCCTTTTTTCATCCTATTACCCTGTTTCAGAGAAAAAAAAATTATATTCCTAGATCTATTTAAATAGCTGAATGCTTCTTAGTATTTTTTTCAAGAGGCTAATTTACTTTCAAGTAAATTGCCAAATCTGAATTTCATCTCTATGTAGGATCAGTGCTTTGACCTAAATGAAAACGTTCATGTTATTTTGAACAACTCACCCTCAAAAGAATGACTAAAACAAAGGAAACAAAAAATAATAATGTGTTAGTGAGGACATAAAGCAACTAGAACTCTCATACATTGCTAATAAGTGTAAATTAACTACTTTGGAATAGTGTTTGGCAGTATCTGTATACACCCTATGTCCTAGTAATGCACGTCTACATATATACCCAAAGGAAATGCATGCATATGTTCACCAAGAGATATGGACAAAACATTCATGGCAGCCCTATTCATAATAGCCAGGAGGTAGAAACTATTCAGATGTCAAATGTCCATCAACAAAATAGTTCTGTATACACACAAAGGATTACTATACAGCAATGAGTATAAATGAACTACACACAACATGGATGTATCTTATAAATTAAATGTTTAACAAAAAATAGCCAGATGCCAAAGAATGCATATATGTTATACTTCAATTAAACATTGATAGGGGAAGGCAGAAATTGAAAATACATATTCTCACTAATGTGTTCTGGGAGAGTGCTCCCCTAGAAACTTTCCAACTGAGGTACCTTGAAAGTTAGATCCTTGAATTATGAGGTGTTGGTATTTTAGGACGTAAGTTGGCCTACTACAATCACATTCTTTCGAAGTCATATGTTTTAAGTATTAAAGATACATGTGAATTCCCTATTCATCCACACATATTGAACAGAAATTATTTCTCTCAAAAAATATTTGCGGAAACTTAATATTGAAGGAAAATGGGACAGGGTCATCTTATGGTTGCAGGTAGACCGGGCACACAGCCTCAGACTTCGGTTTTAAAAGAACTGATAGAAAGTAGATTAGTTATGGTTTGATATCCTGGTGTGTATCTCAGATTCCAACTCATTGACAATGTGACTTTGTGCAAGTTCCCTAAACATTCTGCAGCTATGCCCTCATTTGTGTAACAAAGATAATAATACCTATCTCACAAGGTGGCTTTGAGAGTTAAATAAGATGATGTAAGTTATTAATAGATACTCAATATTGTTAACCTCTCCCTTCCCTACCCCGTAAGGAGTATTGGGGTGGAAAAAAAGTAAACAAGCTGTTTGCTGCAATATATATATTTTAATTCAAAGTGAATCGACAGTAATACACCATAAATTCTTATTTTGACACTCACCAAAATAGTCACCTGGAAAACCCGCTTTTTGTGACAAAGTACAGAAGGCTTGGTCACATTTAAATCACTGAGAACTAGAGAGAAATACTATCGCAAACCGTAATAGACATTACAACCATAAAATTTTCCCAGTCCTTATTGTAATATTGCACAGTGCAATTGCTACATGGCAAACTAGTGTAGCATAGGAGTAAAAGCAAAAACAAATAAACCAAAGAAAGAAAGCCACAAGTCTAAAATTGTTAAACAATTAACAGTTCAAACTTAGTAATCAAATCTGTATCACTGGATTCATTAAAACAAATCTTCCTACACCTTGCAGTGTATGATTTAACTTTTACTTAACACAGTCCAAGTTTAAAATTAGCAGATTTTAAAAATGAAAATGTTTTGCTAATACAGTAACATATTTAATTAAACACCCTGGAGGAAAAAAAAAACAACTAAATATCAGGATATTTGATTTAAAAAACATTTTGCAAATTAAAATAGTATGCAAATATGCAACTAGGAAATCATGCAGTGTTTTATTTAAGAAAGCATTAAAACCGAAGAAAACTGGTCAAAATGGTTTTTAAAAGGTATAAATCCAGATTACTTTGTCAATATGCTAAATTAAGAATTTAGCAGAATTTTGAAATTTATTTTAAAATACATTAAAATGCCCATGATTGCAATTAAAGAGCAGTGTAGTTAACTGGGATATACCTTTATCAAACATTAATACTGTATTATGAAAATGTTGAAGTTTACCATTTATGTCAATTTAACAAGACTGCTTTAAGTCTTGGAAATTAAAGACAAAAAATACAACATTTCAGGGTAGTAAACATGGCCCTAAACAAAAAAGAAAACTGTCAGTTTTGTACCTGTTGTGATACAATCAATCCTTTGCACTTGGTGTTTCTGAAACAATGTGTTGCCAGCATTGATTCTTTCCTAAGAAGTAAGCAGATCCTAATAATCTGCTGGAACATATAAATAAAATTAGAAGGCGGTGGAGGGCAGCAAATTTACTTAAATATTGACCCCATAAATGTGTCATCTGTAAATAATCTTTTAAATTAATCTTAGGCTACTCCTTTTTAAACATTTAATTATATATATATATATATTTCTATTTGTATAAAATGCATAGAATTAATTACTAAAAACACTGAAACTTGTGGGGAAAATTAAGTCCTTCATTTTCAGTGTGACTAAAAATGTACTGCTGGTTTTTACTTTATGATCTAATACTGTAATTTTTAAAATCAATTTCAGGCACATTTATTTCATTGATGATTATTAAATAAAACACTGCTTGTGTTAATGGAGTGAAGAAAACTTATCCATTATTAGCTTATTGTGAACGCTGTACTAGAGCTGTACTAGTGGTATACAATTCATTTATCAAAGAAACGCTGTAAATCCAAAACATCTAGAGTTTTACACTCAAATGCTTTGTACTGTTTATTCCAGTAAATGCTGTAAGATTATATTCCAGATTTTTAAGGAAAAAAGTTAAGTCAAGCCTGCAAGATACAGCTTTCTCAAGTGTCTACAATGCCAGTATGAAAATAAAAAATTAAGTTACACTGATACATCCAAGTTTTAATATGCAGTGATGAGCACAAACATTAATAGAGATAAAATACTGATGCAAATAACACACCCCAAAGTAACAAATGTAATTATTTTCCACCATTTACAATACAGTAGTTACAATGACACTCCAAACAGAAAAGCAAAGTAAAAAATCAAAACCCCAATTTCTATTCATGTAATTAGACTTATACAGAAATTAGAAGGCTAAATAACAACTAGTTAATCACCTAATTTCACAGCTATCTGAAGTGGCAATCGTTATATAGCAGCTTATCTATGATACATTCAAGATAAATGATACAATTTATTACTTGCCTGTAAGCTAAAACACAGCCTCAATTTAATACCTTTCCTTAAATTCCACCTTTACACTACAATATACTTGAGGTCTATGCAAAAAGTAGCTACCTTTATATAGGAAATGGATGATTAAGTCTTTGGTGCTGTAAAAGCAACTTCATTTAAACAGACATAACCACTACCATCACCACCACCCAAAAAAGAAAAAAATGTCGGGGAAGGGGGGAACTCAACACACTTCCTAGAAAGAAAAAAAAGCATGTAATTTCTGTCCCTGACGGAATGTATTAAATAAGCAAACATCACCAACAAGCAAAACAAGTACTGCAATGTAAAAATACTTAAAAAAAAAAAAACCCTCTCACATGCATAAATCAAAAATTGCACACAAAGAACTCACATCTTTTCAAGCTTCAATAGTAAAAGTTCTGCTACTATTTATTAAATACTGCATGGTTTGCCCAAGCTAAGATAAAACCACATCATGAATCAATGAGCATTTTGCATTTTATTATCTACCCAAAGTCATGCCTACTGTACCTCTAAACATTTTATTAAGTCCAATTATACAGCAAACACTCTCAAAATAAACTTAGATTGTATTGCAGTTTCACTTAACAGTATATAAAATGCTGTGCTGTGACAGTTATCAACTATCCATTAGATACTGAATCAATTTTTCTTAAGCACTACTAACTGCTTGCTTTTCTTGAAGCTAGATCATTCTGAAAAATCAGACAGCAGAATTCAGCTATAGCAAACATGCTGCCCTCTTAATAAGGAAAAAAACAGCTACTACCTGAAATCATACCACACAAAACCAAAAATGAACATTACGCTATCAAAAGGAAACTAAATAGTAGGTCTGAATTTTAAGTGCTGCAGTCCTCAACATTTATATATAGGTAATAACATTAACAACCTCAAATATTTAAGGCACTATGTGTAGGAACGGTTTACAATGCAGCTGAGATTATTAGAACAACATTTAAGAGCAAAGTCTAGGCAACATTTTGCCCATGCAAAAGACACATGCAAATGTAAAGAACAATAGCTCAATTTCTTAGGTAAGTGACCCAACATTTATACACTAAGACACGGATAATACAATTCACTTGTATGCTGTAATTCTGACATATGTGCATCTGTTGCTCTAAGTCTGTACACAGAATGGCTTCCCAAATGTAGACGTGTCTTGCACTAGTTAGAAGGCAATTTATAAAAAATAGCAGGAGCAAAACTGGACTTCTGCTCCCATAAGTCACCTGTCTAGAGTTACTACATAAGAAGATAACATGACCAAAGACAAGTTATACCAAATGTGCAAAACACATCAAAAGTGAGTTTTTAAAGCTCAAAGTTGTTTAAATTGCACCCAAGTCTACATGATTCAAAAATAATTTTCTTGTGCCATGGCTAATATTTATTAAATACCATGTTTTTATTTTTAATCAAATGTTTGTATCATTGAGCTTCCCCAATATACTGTTTTTCACATATATGGATACTGGCTGAGTTTTGTTGGACTCAGTGGAAATCCAGTATATGCAGGTGATGCTGCAATGTAAGAATGTGGTGGGAAGATTGGTTTGTACTGAGTCTGATGAATGGTTGGGGACGGTAACAGACGGGGATTTAAGCCCACTGGGACTTGGTGAACTATGCCACTGGGATGGGAGATATTATAAGTTGGATGCTGTAACATAGGTCTTGAGGTACACGGAGAGGCTAACAGGTGGGCCACTGGTGCAGCACTACTGAGGGTGGCTGATGATGGGTATGGAAGTAGAGTAGGCTGTCCTCCGAGGTGTGTATTTCCAGCCAGGTGGGCATGCACTGCTGTGTGATTGGGACTTCCATGAGAAAGAGTGAATGGATTACTGGTAACACTAGTAGGAATATAAGCTTGCTGTCTTCTGTGCCCAAAGTTTCCATTCCACTCTTGATGCCCAGATCCAAAGTGCTGAACCTATCCACAAAGAAAAAAAAAAAATGACTGAATAACATACCTTAAAAGATAAAAGGAAAGAAAGAAAGGGAAATTACAATATACCCTCTGTGATTGATAACTCATAGTGGATCTCTCAGAACTAACTTATACTAAGAATAACTAGAGGAGAGAAAAATATCAATTCCATATATATTAGTATTAACATTTTAGTATTTATTACTACATATTATTATAATATAAACACCGCTATTACTGCTGCTAGTACTACCTATTACTATCCCCATCACTACTAACAGCTACCATTTGTGGAGCACTTCTTATATGTAAAGCTAACATTTACATACACAATGTTATTTACTTCTAAAACAACCCATGATATAATTACGATTCCCATTAATTGTGCTCCAAATCAGATTTGTTGAAAAGACCTGGCCAAGGTAATATATATATATAGTACATGGCAAAACCAAGATTTGAATCCCCATCCAACTCCAGTATCTGTGATCTTTTCTTTTCCCAACTGAAACACAACTGCCAAATATAGCGTTGAATAAGATGGAAAGTATTCAGGAAGGTTAATGATGTTCTGAGATAACAGACACACTCTGTTAATATTATGTAAGAGAACCTAAGGACTTAATCTTTCTGAAAAAGGCTACAAGTTCTATGGATAATTTGCTTAATTATCCTATTATTAAGCCAGTTACTCTTTAGCCACTTGGGATAATGAGAAGGGAAAAATTCATTAACACTACATACAGTTTCAGAAGCTTTCTCCTCCACGTGAAAAACAACTGCTAAATTTGAATCCCACAGACTCCTACATATCCACAAATGAACATACCTGACTGAAGTTCAAATGCTGCTGCTGGAATGCTGATGTCAATTTTTGCTGACGAGTACCCACTGCAGAAGGCTGGTTTAATCTTCCAGGGGCAGATCGTCCTTTTATTAATGGCTGGCATATAGAATCTGGCGACGAATAAAATATTAAAGAGTTTATGCTTTTTCCTTTTCAAATAAAAAATTAGCAAAGTCTTTAGATATTTTACACAATAGTGATTTGAGAGCCTTAAAATTAAATAAAATCAAAGGAGAGGTCATGGTTTCCAAGCACTGGATAATACTAGAAGATTTCCTCTGTACAATACATAAGGCAGGGTCAAGTCAAAATTCAGAGATGACTTTGGCAACTGCATTCTCAGATTTTCCTAAATTAAGACCGTATTTAAAGGACAACTAGAGAAATGGGAGGACTCAACTTACCTGTGTTTGCCATACGCTCATCGGCATTTAAGCCATTTTCTAGTTCCACTGGTGGCACCACAACAGAACAGACAGCTGGCTTGGTTTCTGTGTCAGCAGAGGATACCAATTCTGTGTTTTCATGAGTGTCCTCCACAAAAGTGCTCTCTGCAAATGGACTGTCATGCCCGGAAGAGTCAGATGTCGGAGAGCCATCCACCGTATCACAACTACTTTCTTGCTCTTCATCTGACATACTACAAAAAGAAAGCATTTTTTATGAGTGATATTTTTTTTCCAACATTAAATCTAATGTTAAGTAATATTCAGGCTCCAGTGAACTGATGAGAACATTATTCAGTTATTTTATATATAATTACACCTTTTTCCTTGTCCAATAGCACTTTTTCATAAAATTTCTAGACCCTTAAATTAATTCTCTGTTCCAACTGCTAAACCTAATTCTGTTCCATTTCAGGAACATCATTTTGGCATTTTTTTTTCCCTTCCCATTTGATCCTTAGTAGCAGCTCATAAAATTCCTCTTTATAAATTCCAGATAATTTCATCAAGACATAACAAAAGAGGCACTGCTCTGGATAATTTAAATGAAATATACAAACATATATGCATGTGACTTGGATATTTCAAATTAAATTCTAACATCAGGATATGTGCCTCTGCTGGTAATTTGGGTCCTTGTACCTAACCAGGTATCTGAAAGGTATCCCCACACCTCTGAAGGCCTAGACAGAGCCCCATATTTCTCATCTCTTCCTGACACTCTTGGGCCCTGACAATCTCTCTCTCCTTGGGATTTCTACAGCATTTATTGTCTGTTTCAACCACTCATTCCATACTTACTTACAAATTTGAAGCATCTCTTTTTATACATATTTTTATTTATATATCTTATACGTATATTTGTTTATATATATTTTACATGTGAATGTATAGTTATGTACATTATCAATTTTCAAACCATATTATAAGCAACTTTTAAGAAGATACATTAAAATTTCCTTATATTTTCCATAGAGCTTTGGCTATAAGTATGCAATATCATATTTCCTAAGGAAAAAGATGTGTAAAACTAAAACTTAAAATTTTTCAAATGTTTACTGCCACTAAAATAAGACTTTATTTCTTTCTTTCCTTCCCCACCTTCCTTCCTTTCTAAGAGATAGGGTCCTACTCTGTTGCCCAGGCTATAGTGCAGTGGTGTGATCATAGCTCACTGCAGCCTCAAATTACAGGGCTCAAATAATCCTCCTGCCTCAGCCTCCTGAGTAGCTAGCACTAAGGCATGCGCCACCACATCCTGCTTTTTTTTTTTAATTTTTGGTAGAGGTGGGGTCTCACTATGTTGTCCAGGCTAGTCTCGAACTCTTGGCCTCAAGTGATCCTCCTGCCTTGGCCTCCCAAAGTGCTGGGATTACAAGTGTTGGCCACTGTGCCTAGACTGTGGCTTATCTCTCAATGCATTAGTAAATCATTCTGCTTAGGACAAGCTTACTATCTTAGCAGTGGTACATGTCGCTGGCCAAAGGATGGGTAAGCCAGGTTAATATGGATAAAACCATGCAAATCAGTCACCAATGGGAGAAAAAAATCATAGTGGATGTCCTGTAGACAGTGGGCCAGTGAGTACTTCATTATGCAAAACATTCCTTTTTAATTTTGCTAAAGTATATGTTTTTATTCCAAATTTAAGTTACAATAGTAGTCTGTGGGGCTGAAATTAAGAATGTGGCTTTTTTATCCTTTCAAAAATAGATTATTTGGCTGGATGTGGTGGCTCACGCCTGTAATCCTAGCATTTTGGGAGGCTGAGGCAGGCAGATCACCTGAGGTAAGGAGTTCAAGACCAGCATGTCCTGGTGAAACCCCATCTCTACTAAAAATACAAAAAATTAGCCAGGTGTGGTGGCAGGTTCCTGTAGTCCCAGCTACATGGGAGGCTGAGGCAGGAGACTCACTTGAACCTGGGGAGGCGGAGGCTGCGGTGAGCCAAGATCACACCATTGCACTCCAGCCTAGGTGACAGAGCCACACTTCATCTCCTCCCACCCGCCCCCCAGCAAAAAAAGATTATTTAGTTAGGTATGGTGGCTCACGCCTGTAATCCCAGCACTTTGGGAGGCCAAGGTGGGAGCACTGGTTGAGCCCAGGAGTTCAAGACCAGCCTGTGCAACAGGGCAAGATCCCATCTCTACAAAAAAACTTAAAAATTAGCCGGGCATCGCTGTGCGCACCTGTGGTCCCAGCTACTCAAGAGGCTAAGGCAAGAGGATTGCTTGAGCCTGGGAGGCAGAGGTTGCTGTGAGCCGAGATCATGCCACTGCATTCCAGCCTGGGCAACAAAGCAAGACCCTGTCTCAAAAACAAACAAACAAACAAACAAACCTGTGTTTATAAAAACTGATCTAGTTCAAAAATTGTGTTCAAGATAGAAGTCACTGTGGTAAACTGGCAGGTACTTATTAAACAACAGAAAGAAATCGTAGGCTTTTTAGTCGACTTACTATTTATTACACACTACTATTGAGATTCTTTTACCTATTCGGTCTCTTGCAGGGGGATGGGCTGGACTGCCCTGAGGAGCTGGTACTCAGAGTACTATCAGGACTACTTAATGAACACATCCGATCAATATTCAAAGTGCTCTGGCAAGCTTCACAATCTAGACTACCTTTACATCTAGTGGAAGAGAAAAGGGGAAAACATGAGTCAAATACAAGAAGATACTCTCCAAATAGCCAAAATTTATATTCTTTAATTAAGGATATGAAACTGTTAAGAATGACCTACATGGACAAAAAGTTAAAGCTTACAGATACAGGGAAAATGCTATAATAATCGTGCTAAATGCTATTTAGAAAGTTCCCTGTCTAGAACTGGGTTATCTAATTTAAAGGTTTTACTCCAGAGTACATTGACAAACAAGAAATAAGTCACAGAAAGTTGTTTTTCGGCACACCAAAGGATGCCATCTATATCCTTTGAGGATGCAGCGTTTGGCACTTACTCTCTGAGTGAATGTCTCTGGGAAGTCTCTTCCTCATCAGTGTCACTGCTGATAGTGATGACACTCACTGCAGGACTCGGGGAGTCCGCAATAATGATGGTTTGCCGCTGTTTGTCTGAAACTGATGAATCAGAGTCCTGTCTGATAGATGTTTCACAGCAATTTCTTGCCTCTCCTTCTGAGTTCTGATTGTCCTGTGTTTCTATACAACTTACTTCCTCGACATCTTTCCCATTAATTATCTTTGGAGAAATAAATGCTGAATGTGGGATATTGGTATTCTGTAATGAATTACTCCTGCAACCAAAGGAATAATTTATAATTTCTATAATCAAAATATGTATAATCAATTGTCTAAGGTATCTTGTTAAACCAAAAAATGAGAACCTTCACTTGTTCGAGTTCATGAATATAACACACTAACAGATCTTGAGTTTTTGTGAAATATAAAATAGCTCTAGAAATATCCATGTAGACTGCATTTACATACATTTAAATAGTCGCTTTTTGGTAAATGTGCTATCTGAATGTCCACAATTGCTACATTACAGGTAGATAATAAATCAAAAGGGCAATAAAGACAATCTTACCAACTGAAAGCATTTATTTCCTCTCTTCCTGGCTCCCATTCCATTAGTTTTACCAAAATACCTCTGAGAAATTGAGAAGGGAGCTGGCTTAGTGTTTGTAACAAAGCTATAAAAGAGGTCATTTTGAATACAACAGAGTGACCCTTTAGAGTACATGCAAAATTCATTTTAAAGATTCTCAAAACGCAGAGGAAAGCTAAAGCACCAATACCAACCTGTTCTGGCACTGTTTATTTTTCTTGGTACTGGCAGGCTGAGGCCAGACAACATGTGCAATCCCCACACTAACTGGCTGAGGGGCAGATAAAGTTATCTGATTGGTCAGAAGAGGCTGCGGCATCACTGAGTTATAATGATTGCTGCATGAAATCATCTTCCTAGGGAGAAGTTCAGAACAATGTTTTTAATCAAGATCTTTCTTTAATCAAGATCTAGTCTGCAAACTATTCACAAAGTACTTTTGTTTTCAGCTTACCCCCAGTCTCCAAGCCTGTGTGAACCAGCCACACTCTCAGAAGTTAGTGTAGTAGTAGCAGGAGCCAGGGGTGTCACCTGTTGCCAGGCAGGCACCAGCATCTGCTGTGTTCTACCAGACCACGTCTGCTTGCAGCAAAGCAAAACAATAGAAAATAACAAGTTATAAGTAATTGAACTTTACCATATCTTAAACTCAAAACTATCTAAAAGTAACAGCTAACAATTATAAACATTAAAGTCCATAACCTACAAAATGGATTAAATCCCTATCCAGGTCATTTTCATTATTTCCCAAAAGCACAAGCTGATATATGGCAAAGAATGAATTATTACCAACCTGAGAAAGAACTCCTGGTCGGATCTGTAGTGGCTGCACAGCTGGGGCCTGAGTTACAAGTGGAACTGTATTATCTACCCTTATTGAATAACTGGTGGGTTTACCATGTGTTGCAGGAATACCTGTGAAACAGAATAGTTATCAAATAAAAGAAAAAATCTTCCTCTTATTTAACTTATACAATTATTTTAAATGTCAAGAATTGCTTAGATTCTGACAGATTTTTTTTTTTTTTTTTTTTTTTTTGAGACAGGGTCTCGCTCTGTTGCCCAGACTGGAGCACAGTGGCATGATCCATACTGTGGCCTCAACCTCCTGGACTCAAGTGGATCCTCCCACCTCAACCTCTTGAGCAGCTGGGACCACAGGCATATACCATGCCCAGCTAATCTCTTTAATTTTTGGTAGAGACAGGGTCTATGTTGCCCAGGCTGGTCTTGCACTCCTGGGCTCAAGAGATCCTCCTACCTCGGCCTCCCAAATTTCTGGTATCACAGGCATGAGCCACCACACCCAGCCCTGATTGTGGAGTTATGATACCATACTCTGCATAAAATTTTCATAACACTAACAGAGCAATCTAGTAGCAAAATGAGGTACTTCTTGTCTACTTTGTGATACACATCATTCCAAAAATTATCATAAAGCTTCCCTTTCTATTTCAAAATGCATACTACAAAGTTGAACGATTTAATTTTCTTGAAACTTCTCATCTCCGAAGTTTGCTATTGAAGCTTTATTTTCCTTTTTAAATAGTTCAGTCACCATGATAAAGAACATGGAAAGAAGAATCTGGCTTAGTATGCTGACAACCTAGCAGGTGAAGGTTCTTCTTTTCATACAAACTTTTAGCTATGCTTAGTTATCTTCTTCTTTAAAACTGTGATAGAATCTTATGCTCCTGTCACCAAAACAGAAATACATCATAACTTCATAATTTAATGGACATAATGGTTCACATAATGGATGAAAATTCCGGGATGGCACACTCATTTCAACCTCCAAGGGAAAGGCAAAACTAACCTATTTACCAATTTGATGATAAAACTAAGGTTTCCGCAATGTGGCTTAATTGACTAGTATTCTTAGCAGAGAGCTGGAACTCCAGAACAAACATGCTACCATTTTGCTTGCCCACTAGGAAAATTAGAAAGCAGGATTACCAGACATGTTAATCCTGTTAATGTTACTATAATGTTAATATAGCTGTTTGATTCACTGCAAAGCACCTTGCAAATATTAAGTCTTATAATATTGAACTCTGAGAGAGCAAAGTAGTATCACATTCCAACTTAAAGTTTTGACAAGATTTTAGGGACATCCCCGAAGATCAGAAAGTACATTAATGAAAATCATTTCAGCACTTCATAATTCCAGTTTATTGCAGCAGTTACTTTCAACATGGGCTTGCAAATTATTTAAATATAATATAATCAATTTGGGGATAAATGTGATGTTGAGTGTTTCTCTTCAGGCATAAGAGAAAAATACTACAATTGTTTTCTTTCTCTATTGTAAAACAACCTCAAATTTTCTATTTCACAGATGTAAGTGTTAATCCTAAAGAGAATGTCCATTTCAGCTTGTTTATTTTCTTCACTGAGACTGTTACCTTACTACCATACCAGGGTATTCTACTCTCTGTGCTCCACCTAAAGAGCCAGGTATGAGTCAAGTTTAATAAAAATCTTCTTACTCCTGCTAAAAAGCCTGTCTTGATCATCCAATTCTCCAAGACATGGAATATAAGCACACCCAGGCAGTGTAGATATATTGCAATATATAGACAATCTCTTCAAGAAAAAAAAAAATCTCTTCACTTTGACAAGGATGAACAGAGAGAGCAAATTTCCAAATCTGAACAAAAATCTCATTGTCTGTAAATTCTCTCCACAAGCAATGCCTTAAGATGAGAAGAATTCTCCTATATACCCTCTCCACAGGAGATCTAATTTTTGATCAGATTCAACAGTGGGATAAGATCTTAATTTTTGTATAATTAGTTATTAGGTTAGCTGAAACTTTATCTTTGATTATATTTGCTTTAATACTTGGAAGACAAGGCATAAAAAGCTTATGAATATTATTTTAGTATAACAGAAGAGAATTTTGCTGGAATATATTTTACTCTAATATAGTAGTTGTCATCTAGAGGGGATGAATACCTAACTTTTCAGGTCACTAAATAATTTTAAAAGCTTGTTTAATATATAAAACACTCAGATGTTAAATAAAAGCTTAGCTGATTTTTAAAAATAAACTGACTTTTTAAAATAAGCACAGTCTTATGGATATAGTATTTATATACCTATACCTACATATTATAATATCTAAAATATATTAAATGCATTAAACATGATAGCTCCAAAGTAAAATTTTTAAGTCAAAGGGATAAAGTTTATTTTAAAATACAAACCACAATGGTACCATAATTACTATCTCAAATAGCTGCCCAATAATTATTTTAAAATGTTTCTTGTAAATGGATTGACACATTCTGAAGGGAACGGGTAAATGAAGGGGAGGGGCAAGAAGCCCAACGCTGAAATTTTCTACATTACAATTTCTATATAACATCTACCCGTTAGATACTAAGACTGTAGAGGGAGTGCTTTCATTTCTAAGGCAGACACTCTACTAAGAAGAGAAACAACATACTTACAGAGCCTGCCTGGCCTGTTGCTGCAACTGCACCTGTTATAAAAGCTAAAACATATTGTGCTTCTTCTCACTAGTAATTCTAATTCAAAAGTGCTGTTCATGACATTTAGTGGGTTAATGAGTCTGTGACAGTAATTCTTTTCCTTCGATTATCCCATATTATAAACCACTGATATAGTTGTTACTTTATGTACAGAAAGGTTTCTAACTTTTCATCAATTATAAGCCATATAAAAAGATAAAAGATTTTTCTAACCTCATTGAAATGTTTTAAGAATTATGCTCAATGCTGTTTAGAAATGTGTCTCCAAAGTCTCTTTAAGTTTTTGCCAAAGAAGCTAGGCTCTGAAAAAAAACCTGCTATTCCAAATCTTCGTGAAATATACCACAGTATAAGTGGTGACCCTCAAACTGATTTTGGTACATGGGAGAGATTACTAGAACCAAATAACCTACTTGTTAGTACAGATTATAAATTTAAGTGAAAATGCATTTGTCAAGATAACACAAGTGATAACTGATTTAAAAAAATTTTAAACAGCAATCTTGCATGCTGAAGTATTTCGAAGTAGTGTCATAAAATCTACCATTTAATTTCAAATAGTACATGTATGTGCACTGTAGGTAGGTAGGTAGATTGATCATGCAAATATGGTAAAATAGTAACACCTGTTGAATCTAGGGTAGAAAACATATTATTCTTTCAATTTTTCTATATGTTTGAAATTCCTATAATAAACACTTGGGGGAAAAAACTGAAAAACACAACAGCATTATATTGTTAGCATCTATTATTCCTAACACTACAATGATGTGGGCATTTTTATTACCAGAAAGTAATAAAAATGTCACTGTTACAGATACTCACAGACCACCACTGTGGCCACTGGGCCACAATTTCACCTTCAGAATCAACCATCTAAGTTGCCCTTTTATTATACTTTCTATGATATAAATCCTTCTCCCAATGATACATTACTTGAAAATCCAATATATAAAAACAATGAAAATAAAGCTACCCCGATAGAACAACAGTAACTAAAGATCTGACCTGTTTTCACATCTCTTATTACCAGCAAATCAAGTCAACAAACATATTCTTGGTACTTTATTTGGTACTGAGGTAAATATTAAAATAAAAAAAGTTTTAGAGTTGCTTGAATGCTTAAAATTAAAAAATCAGAGGCTGGGCGCAGCGGCTAATGACTGTAATCCTAGCACTATGAGAGGCTGAGGCAGGCAGATCACTTGAGGTCAGGAGTTCGAGACCAGCCTGGCCAACATGGTGAAACCCTGTACATACTAAAAATACAAAAATTAGCCAGGCGTGGTGGTGCATACCTGTAACCCCAGCTACTTGGGAGGCTGAGGCATGAGAATCACCTGAACTCAGGAGGTGGAGGTGCAGTGAGCCAAGATCGTGCTACCACACTCTAGCCTGGGCAACAGAGCAAGACACTATCTCAAAAAAAGACACACACACACACACACACACACACACAAAATCAAATAATCCTTCAGAATCAAAATATATTAGAGTTAGAAATGGCCAATATATTATCTATTCAGGCTACTTCCTTCTACTAAGGCTGAAATAAGTAAACAGGCTAGTCTAAAATGATACAGCAAACAGGAGAAACAGAATTAGATTCCACGTATCCTGACTCAGCACCAACTGTTTTCATTTACTCTTTACAGTATCACCACTAAGTTGGACATGTTGGTTTAGGGCCCCATCTGTAATTGACCTCTTGCATTAACTAGATGTTAAAGCTTAGCAAGGACAAAATCCCAGGAAAGGACTTAGGAAGTAGGGTTTTAGTCCAGTTATTCCAGTAGTGAGGTTTGCTGCTATGATTCTCTAGAAACCACTAAGAGATTTCCTAGTTTAAGAATGTATAGCCAGCCAGGTACGGTGGCTCACGTCTGTAATCCCAGCACTTTGGGAGGCCGAGGCAGGTGGATCACCTGAGGTCAGGAGTTCAAGACCAACATGGAAAAACCCCGTCTCTACTAAAAATACAAAATTAGCCAGGCGTGGTGGCGCATGCCTGTAATCCCAGCTTCCCAGCTACTCAGGAGGCTAAGGCAGAATTGCGTGAACCCAGGAGGCGGAGGTTGCAGGTTGCAGTGAGCCGAGATCGTGCCATTGCACTCCTGCCTGGGCAACAAGAGCGAAACTCTGTCTCAAAAAAAAAAAAAAGAATGTATAGCTTCTTCAAAGGTATTCTGTCACCCATTCCGCTTGAGGATTTAATTGGCTATTTTTATTTAATGAAGGGACATTAATGTAATTGAAATCAATCCATTATTTATTACCTAAGCTATCAATAAAGACTATAATATTTTGGGACAAAACTCTTTTGACCAAAATTTTAAATAACTGAGCTCTCAGTCACTTTTATGTTTAGTATTGGTAGATAAATGTCTAAAACAGTGATACCCAGTATAGGCCAACCTGTAGCTTCCCAAGTTCATTCATTCCTATTAAGGTATTTTATCATGCTAGACTCTACAGGAAATACAGTTATCATATGACCCATTTTGTTAGTGATGACTGTAACGGAGTTCCAGTCAAGAAATGAGTGTCACTGGTCTGAAGGCTTATTGAACAGCTTAAATTTTTTTTTTTTTTTGAGAAAGAGTCTCACTCTGTCGCCCAGGCTAGAGCGCAGTGGCGCAATCTCGGCTCTCTGCAACCTCCACTTTCCAGCTTCAACCTCCATTTCCCAGCTTCAGCCTCCCGAGTAGCTGGGACTACAGGCACGCACCACCATACCCAGCTAATTTTTTGTATTTTTAGGAAAGCTGAGGTTTCACCATGTTGGCCAGGCTGGTCTCAAACTCCTGGCCTCAAGTGATCCGCCTATCTCAGCCTCCCAAAGTGCTGGGATTACAGGCGTGAAACACCACACTTGGCCTGAACAGCTTAAATTAAATTCAAATGTAGCACTAAATGCAGCAAAAATTATACAATTATTTAATGAACAGATTCCTAAACTTATTTTAAAATAAAGCATGCCTAGATTCAAAGCAAAATTTAAATAAAATAATACCTTGAATAGCTGGGGGACAGATAATCAATGTCTGCTGAAAAGCATCACCACAACCAAACTGAGCAGTTCCTGCCTGCAGAGGTATTCCATGGTGCACAACTGAATGAGCAGATGTGGTCAATGCCTGAAACAACGAGCACATTATACAGAGCACATTATAAAGAGCAGTCTTCTAAATGAAATACACACGCTGTATAAATAGAATTCAAACACATTTCTTAAGATCATAATTCTACTATTAAAATGTGTCCAGAAAATGAGAACAAAAACAAGCTGCCGAAATTAAAATTTAAAAACCGATTCTACTGACCTCTACTTTTGGTAGAGTTGTGGCATAGAAGGGCAGGTGAAAGGTATTGAGAGAATGAAGAGAGGAATGGAAAAAAGTGAATCTGAGTAGATATGTTCCAATTATTACCTTGAAATTTTAAGAGATTTGGTAAAAACAGGTATAGTAAGACCTCACAGCACTGTACATTCTAACAACTGACACCAAACTTCTGTATATATCAAAAGTAAAATGAGCAATCATTAAAAAAAGACCCTAAGTTATTAATTACTACACATTCTTACCTGACTTCTTAATGTTCCGATTTTAGTAAAATTTGCAGTCAGTGTAGCAGTACTGCTTGAAGCAACTGGTCTTAAAAGTGAAGTTTTGTTGTGATTATTTGTGTCACATGAATTTAGGTGGGACTTACAAATATCCATAATATGAAAACAGGACTTTACACTGTAAAAGAAAAAGTGAAGGTATTACAGTATTATTTTAAAAGCTTAGTTTTAAATTGAGGTACATTGACAAAATAAAAAAATTATTCCTAAAAGAAAAAAATCCTAATTTGCACTTAATCTGCTTATTTCCAATAGTATTTCTAACAGGAAATCTTACCAGAAAAGATTAAGTTTCAGAGCAAGTCAAAGTATATATTCTGCAATATTTTTCTTAAAACAGTAAAATCACAGTAAGCATTTTTTGGTTAGCATGCAATAATTTTACGATACCCTACACGAAAAACTTTTTCCGAAATTTCGAGATCTCCACACCACTAAATTAACAGTACCAAAGAGTTGCTATCATGTTACTTTCAAAGTGACCGTATATGAAAAACATTAGGACATTTTAAGTGTTTGAGGGGAAAATGTAACTGGGCTGTAGAAAAATGTAATTTTTAAGAACAATTCACAATGATAAATATTGGATTCATTCCTATGCCTTCTTCATTTTGTCTTTTTAAATACTGAAGGAATCTATTTTAAGTCACTTAAATTTACTCCCTTCATCTCCCAAAATATGTCTGAGGTTCAAAGAATTTGTAAGATTTGGCCAGGTGCAGTGGCACACACCTGTAGTCCCAGCACTTTGGGAGGCCAAGGTGGGTGGATCACTTGAGCCCAGAAGTTCAAGACCAACCTGGGTGACATGGTGAAACCCCATCTCTACGAAAAATTTGCCAGGCATGGTGGCGTATGCCTGTAGTCCCAGCTACTCAGGAGGCTGAGGTGGTGGGAGGAGCACTTGAGCCTGTGAGGCGGAGTTTGTAGTGAGCAAAGATTGTGCCACTGCACTCCAGCCTGGGCAACTGACAGAGCAAGACCCTGTCTCCAAAACAAACAAACAAACAAAACACAAAGAATTTGTAATATTTAAGGCCTTTGGAATTTTAGTATATATTCTTCCCTACTGACCTATGATCTACTGACCCATGAAAAACCTCTTTTTCTTCAAAATGCAGGAGAAAAAGAGGAAAAAGGAAAGCAAAAGTTGTGGGGGAAAAAAAATGTAAAATGGAAGTTGCACGACTCAAAATATGATAGAACCTACAGTGTAGGAAAACTGAAATGTGACTTGAAAGAGAAAACTGTTAGCATTTCCTTTTATATATGCCTGGTTATTAAGGTAAGAAAGTCATGTATAATAAAAACAAAACCACTCAGTCTTATTTTTAGTATCGCATTTTGGAGAAGGAACACTGGACTGCAATTCAGACTTGGGTTCTAGTTCCCTGACACTTACTGGTGTATGTGAACTTGGTCAAGTTAGCTTAGCCTCTTTTGACTCAGGTTACTTGTATTTAATGAAGAAAAGTAATTTCTCTGATGCAGTCATTTTCTACAGACTTATTTTTTTTTAGAACCACTTTAAAAGATCTTAAAGTAACATACTGGTTGCTATGAGGGAAATCTAGAAGATGTTTCATATTAACAAAAGGATGGTTCAGGGTCTCAGCTGGAGTAATTCTTAAATCTGCATCAATCAGCAACATTTTCTTCAACAGACTAACAAATTCTCTTCTATCAGCTTTCTCAGCCAAAAGATCACTTCCTTCCAAATCCATCACTGTGTTCACCTAAGAAATCAAAATTTCAAGCCATCAAGTAAAAATAAATCACAGAGAGTAGTATAAATTCCACAGTTAAAAAATAAAACAAAAATCACAACACAGGAGAGGAGAGGGAACTACAATTATCTTAACAAAGAAGAACAATTAATATTAACAAATCCTCAAAATGTGTTGAGGTACCAAATAGGATTCAAAGCATAAAAGAAGTTTTTAAAAATTAAACAAATATCCATTTCTAATGAAATATAGGGAAATCTGTTGGCTAGGATTTTTCCTTTCAAAGCAAAAACTTTTTTACTAAAGAACGAATAGGTAAATTAAAATTTTGATAACGACAAATGCAATTTAGTTCCTGAAAGGTTGAAAATAGAATCAGTTTCATTTGAAAAACTTAAAAACAGCATGGACTCCGTAGCCATTTAAAAACTGAGTAACATGTTTTGGGCCCCTTGGCATTCAAGTCTACCATCTAAGCATATAAGATGAACAAATGTGGCTATGGTACTCACATGCGCTATATCATCCAGACTGTTGAAAATGTATTTTCTGGCTTCTTTAGACTTCATTCCTGTCTCTGCCTCATGCTCTTCCAATGTCTTATTGCATATATCAAAGGGAAAAAAGAATACATTATTACAAATTTCTTTAATCCCGGCACATTTAGTCTAATATATTAAATATTCTAAGGCAAATAGTAATTTCAAAAGAGACACTATCAAAAATGTATTTTTTAAAGTATTCGCAAAAAAAAAATGAGAAGCGCTTGGTTTAGGCCAAGAAAAATATTACAAATGTAACAAACCCCATAAAGAAAATAACTAGGCCGGGCACGGCGGCTCACACTTGTAATCCCAGCACTTTGGGAGGCCAAGGCGGGTGGATCACGAGGTCAAGAGATCGAGACCATCCTGGTCAACATGGTGAAACCCCGTCTCTACTAAAAATACAAAAATCAGCTGCGTGTGGTGGCGCATGCCTGTAGTCCCAGCTACTTGGGAGGCTGAGGCAGGAGAATCACTTGAACCTGGGAGGCAGAGGTTGCAGTGAGCCAAGATCGCACCACTGCACTCCAGCCTTGCAACAGAGTAAGACTCTGTCTCAAAAAATACAACAATAATAATAACTGTTTATGAAGTTAATTATTGAGGATTTACTGATTCCTCCAAAGATCCTAGCACACTTGGGATATGTAGTAAGTGGTTAGATTCATTCCCTGTCCTATAAAGTGTAATAATGTAGAACTGAGAAGATAAACACACAACACAAATGTAGTTATACACATAAAAGTTTTTTTAATTTAAGATGAATTAATAATTATGTTGCTGAATTAAGAGAGTTAGTGAAGTTATTCCAAGAGGGCTTTCTTCTTAAAGAAGGAAGGGGGCTGGGCACAGTGGCTCACACCTGTAATCCCAGCACTTTGGGAGGCCAAGGCAGGCGGATCACAAGGTCAGGAGTTCAAGACCAGCCTGGCCAACATGGTGAAACCCTGTCTCTACTAAAAATACAAAAATTAGCCAGGCATGGTGGCAGGCACCTGTAATCCCAGCTACTTGGGAGGCTAAGGCAGGAGAATCGCTTGAACCTGGGAGGTGGAGGTTGCAGTGAGCCGAGATTACACCACTGCGCTCCAGCCTGGGCAAGAGAGCAAGACTTTGTCTCAAAAAAAAAAAAAAGAGAAAGAGAGAGAGAAGGACGGGGCCAGGCATGGTGGATCACGCCTGTAATCCTAGCACGTTGGGAGGCGGAGGTGGGCAGTTCTCTTGAGGTCAGGAGTTCAAGACCAGCCTGGCCAACATGGCGAAATCCTGCCTCTACCAAAAATATAAAAATTAGCCGGGCATGGTGGTGCGAGCCTGTAGTCCCAGCTACTTGGGAGGCTGAGGCAGGCGAATTGGTTGAACCCAGGAGGCGGAGGTTGCAGTGAGCCAAGATGGCGCCACTGCACTCCAGCCTGGGCGAGAGAGAGAAACTCCATCTCAAAAAATAAAAACTAAAAAAATTGAAAAAAATAAAATAAAATAAAGAAGGGCCAAAAATGAAAATTCAAAAAAAGGAAGAAATATAGTAAAATGTAAATAGACATGGAAGGTATTATCCATGCATATGAGGCATCTTAGAAAACTAGTCTTCTAAATATTCTATTTTTTAATGAATTACCTTTAATCTCCAACCAGAATGAGACATATCTGTTTCTTTGCAAAAAAATCTTGTGGATTTAGTACCCACATTTAACAACTGTTCTCCTGGCAAACCTTGAGTCTGAGAAATGTATCGAATCTGAAAAATAATTTACAGAACAGAATAGTTTATTCTTTCATGTGACAGAACACTTAAGTCAGACACTAGGCTATATGTTAGGTCAGGTATGAAAATACATAGTCTATGCCCTCAAGAAATGCACTGTCTAGTGGAAAACATATATGGAAAAAATTATAATGTGGAATTATAAGTATCATAATAAATGCATGCTTGATAGAAAAGGCATACCTAAAGTAATTGTGGTCAGGTAAAATTCTAGAAGAGGTGGTCCTCAAGTTTGGTGTTAAAGGACAAATAGGAGTTTGCACTGGAAGAGTGGGGAGAAAAACTATGCCAAGGTTATAGTATGTGTAAATATAGAAAATCAAGAGAGAATAACCTCACATTCAAAGACTGGAAGTACAGAGGGTCACTAACAGAGAATGGTAAGAGATGAAATTGAACTAGCAGGTAAAGGGCTTTATCAGCAAATTAAGAAATTTGGATTATATGCCAGGAGGTAATAATGGGAAACCACTGGAAAAATTTCAGCAAGAAATTGACAGCTTACATTTTAAAGAAATGTCTGACAATGGGTGAGGGGATAAGGCCAGAGAAGAGATGAAGAGGGTCTGAACTGAGAGACTGAATGGGAATAGAGGGGAAGGAATGGATTCAAAAGAGATTTAGATTGATAAACACTGGGTGAATTACTATGGTGGGAGTTTGGAGGAAACACTTTTTTGAGACACTGATACATACACAGCTGTGTCTCTTGGGGAAGAGGCATGGTAGTTGATGGGCTCTCCCAAGGGTGATAATAAAAAACTCCAGCTTCAGGGCTTCTGAACTTACTATTTCTGTTTGAAACATTCTTCCCCTAGATATCTGTATGGCTCTCTTGCTTCCTTCAGCTCTTGGTTCAAATGTTGCCTTATTGCCAGGCCTTCCATGACCCATCAATAAATAACGGCAAACTCTGCCCTTCTCAGTAACTCACCCACCATCCTCCTGGCTATATTTTTCTCCACTGCGCTTTTCATTATCTAATATTCTATGCATTTACTTTCCATTTTCTTACCTCTCCATGAGACTCTAAGTTCCATGAACGGAAGAATTTTTTTGTTTACTTACATACCCCCAGAGCCCATGAAAGTGCATGGTACACAGTAGGCCCTGAAATATTGATTCCCCCACTTAATGAGTGGGAAACACGGGGGATAAACAGGGGCTTAGCAAAGAGAGAGATCTCTGGGGGCTAAAATTGTTTTTCCATCCTTCCTTCTTACTAAAACTTGACTCCCCTAACCTGTATTTGAGAATAAGTGCAAAGATCTTTTTTTAACCTCAAAGACTCTGCTCCATCAATTAGTCCACCCTCTTCTGCATCTTCTATTTCTTCCTCCCTCTGAGCTCTCTCCCCACCAAATACAAAAATGTTCAATACCTTCTATCCTAAAAAAAAAGTAAACCTCCCTTAACTACTTAACTCTCTCGTCTTACCCTTAAAATAGTAGCCTATATTATTTCACTTCCCATTCACACCTCAACACACTGCAATCTGAATTTTAGTCTCATCACCCTCATGATATGGTATTAAGATAAGTAATGGCCTGTTAGTAACAGACATGTTTAATAATCACATATAAATCCTTATTTTACTTTGATACTAATGGCTACTACCATTTTACATAAAAATCGCTCAATTTCCACGACGCCATGCTTTTCTGGGTCTCTTCTACTTCCTGACAGTCTTTAACTGTGTTCCTCTGTTTGTTCTTTATATGACACTGCTTTCCAGAGTCTTGTCTTTCTTTTTTCCCTCTAAAAGTCCTAAGTGCCCACAATTTTATCTCTAAATCTGCGCCTCAATCTTTGGCTCTAGCTCTGGAGCTCCAGACCCAACCGCTTATTGAAACTTTCAACCTGGCTGGACTCTATATCTCCAACTGAATATATCCTAAACTGATTTGCCCCCAGATCTGCTAATCCTAATGTATTTTCCTCCTATGGTTAATAGCAACACCATCCACTCAAATCAGAAACCTGAAATTGATGCCCTGTACCTCTTCCTCATCACGCTCCCCCAATATCCAAAAGCCTAACAATTTTACTTCATTAACATTTTTCACAACTGTCCCCTCCTCTCCATCCCTACCTCAGATCCTCTTCAATTCTGAGTTATACAATTTCACAAGCCTCCTGATTATTCTACCTGCCTCCAGTCTCTCCTAATGTCCTTAACCGCTCACGCCCAATTCATTATTCACACTACTGCCAAACATTCTGGCAAAATGTGCATCTGTTAGTCACTTGTGTAAAATTACTTAATAACCCTTTACTGCCTAGAGCAAGCTTGTCCAACCAGCAGCCCCGGCCCAGGGGCTGCATGAGGTCCAATACAAATTTGTAAACTTTCTTAAGACATTATGAGATTTTTTTGTGATTTTTTTTAAAAGCTCATCAGCTATCATTAATTTTAGTGTATTTTATGTGTGGCCCAAGACAATTTTTCTTCTTCCAATGTGGCCCAGGGAAGCCAAAAGGCTAGACACCCCTGACCTAGAGGATCAATTCCAGACCTCTAACCCTAGCAAACAGGCCCTCCAACTATATATATTCCCTGCCCTTTTATATTCTCCTGGTACTTCGGCACCAACTGGCACCATGTCGAACCACATGGGCCAGTTTCTCTTTCCTATATTGTTCTCGAACTTCTACTTATCCAACATACATATTCCCCCTTTCACCAAATCCACAAGACAAACTTCTACTATTCCTTCTTCAAGACTCAGCTCAAGAATCTTCTCCTCTATAAAGCCATCCCTGACGATGCCAAGCAGTGGTAATTACTCTACTCTGTGCTATCATCACACCTAGAACATGCATTTATAATTATTATAACTATATTACAATTTTTTACATGTCTGTTTTCCCTACTAGATTGTGTGCCTTCCAATAACAGTCTGTTTTATCCACATTTGTATCCCCAATTTTATATAAAATGACAACGAAAACTTCCACATTACAAACTGGCTTCATTTAGTTAAAGTGCTGCTCTTTCTCCCCACCTCCCACCCACTAAGTAGCTAACTTCCTTATTTTAAGGAAACAGAAAAATGGAAGGAAAAAGTACTAAGAGTTTGGTGCCTAGATGCTGCATCAGACAGAAAAGCCATCAACAATTCAATTTCAACAAACAGAGCATCTATTATTTGCTAGATGATAAAGACATGTAGATAAATAAAATATGGTGCCAATCTTCAAAAGCACAATTCAGTAGAACAGAAAAATATTTAAGCATATAATCTGCAATTAAGCTAGTAAGCCATTGTGAAGAAGAAAACAAAGTGCTAAAAAAGCAAAGAGAATAGAGCAATTAATGTACCTCAGGAGTTGAGATGGCTCTGTAAAACAAAAAACAAACAAACAAACAAACAAAAGTGGCCAGTGAAAATCTGAGTTTATTACTTGTCATACTGTCTGCCCAGTCTTTTGAAGAGAAAAATGTTCCATCTAGAACCCCTAATATATAAATATATTTGCCTTCCTCCATCTCCAGTGGATGAAGAATGGGAATCTGACACATAATTCTAAACTGGCCTCATGAACTCAACTAGAAAAAAACTAAGTCAATCAGATTAACTATGTCAGAAATGTGAACTAAGAAATACCAATGACTCTTGGGGGATGAGCTAAAGGGTTATTAGGTAGAGCTGGAGTTTTATGGTCATGAAACCTAATCAAAGGTAAGGTGAGCAGAAACTCAGATCAGAATAGACAAAGGCACTTGAAGAACAGCCAAGTCACACTGATGGTCCAGTACCAGTGAAGTTCTACCAACATCTGTTAATTCCTCTAGTGTCGCCTTGCTTTGAAAAGCACCTTCAATTCCATACTTCACAAATCCCAGTCATATTATAGTTCCATTCTTAGATCCTTGTGATAGTCCACTGATATAGTTTGAATGTTTGTCCCCTCCAAATCTCATGTTGAAATATAATCCCCAGTGTTGGAGGTAGGGCCTGGTGGGAGGTGTTTGGGTAATGGGGGCCGATACCTCATGAATGGCTTGGTGCTGTCCCCCCAACAGTGAGTTCTCTCAAGATCTGGTTGTTTCAAGGTGTGTAGTACCCATCTCCCCCATCTCTTGCTCCTATTCTCACCATGTGAAATGCCTGCTCCCCTTCCCTTCTGCCATGATTGTAAGCTACCTAAGACCCTCACCAGAAGCACATGCTGGAGCCCTGCTTGTACAGCCTGCAGAACTGTGAGCCAATTAAATCTCTTTTCTTTATAAATTACTCAGGTATTCCTTTATAGCAATGCAAATGGCCTAATACATCCACACATATAAATAAATGTCCCCTTATTTGGGCCAGCTTGTGTGGGTCTCTTTGCTAAATAGCCTGACAAAAATAGAAATCTTGAAAGATTTATTTTCTCTGCAGTTGAAATAGTGAACTTCATTTTTCTTACATAAGACTTGAAATTACCAAATATAATTTGAATATAAAGTCAGACTCTTAGTTGTTCTGGATAACATTCTATCTAAACTCCAACAAACATTTTGGAGAAATAATGAACATTTACCAACTATTGTCCATCCGTCTATCCATCCATTCATCCATTCAACCATCCATCCATCCATCCATAAAATAGTCCTTAATTCCCTAGAATACTTTTGATATGTCCCTAGTAAATATAAGTCCTGTAAATAGAACACTAATAAGACAGTTTATCTACAATCAAGACAGGAAGGGATTCACGCACTGTAACAATTGGTGAGTAGGATCTTCCCTAACCACACACACTAAATATAGATGTCTATATAAACGGAAATAAAATGCACATACAAGAAAATATGAAATTATAAATTTTCAACACGGTCAGTGTCTACTTACAGAATCTAAAATCCAAAGAGAAAATGGCATTGGAAAGGTTTTAAGACATGATAAATATGATTAAAGGGCTAGAACACAAACCCTATAATGAAGAATTAAAATACTTTGAATATTTTTCCTGCTGACTCAAATTTGGCTTTTAAAAATATAATAATCTGGCCAGGCGCGGTAGCTCGTGCCTGTTATTGCAACACTTTGGGAGGCCTAGGCAGGAGGACCACTTGAGCCCACGAGTTCAAGTTTGCAGTAAACCATGATCCTGCCACTGCACTCCATCCAGGGCAACAGAGAAAGACTCTGTCTCTAAAGAAGAATATGATATACTGTTAAGAACTCTTTAGTTTACATCTATAAAATGGAGGCAACAGTAGTGTGTACTTCATAGGGTTGTTACGAGCATTAAATGAGTTAATATAAAGTGTTAACAGCAGTTCCTAGTATATAAAAGAGCTCAGTAAGCATTAATTAGTTAATATTACTATTGCCCACTGCACTGCCACTGTAAGGCAAAAAATAATAATTAGAAAAAAACTGCCAGGCCAGGTGCAGTGGCTCACACCTGTAATCCCAGCATGTTTGGAGGTCCAGGCGGGAGGATCGCTTAAGCCCAGGACTTTGAGACCAGCTTGGGCAACATAGAGAAAGAGACCCCATCTCTACAAAAAATTAAAAATGAGTCAGGCATGCTGGTGCACACCTGTATCCCCAGCTACTGGGCACAGCCTGAGGTAGGAGGATTCCTCGAGCCCAGTAGTTCAAGACTGCAGTGAGCTATGATCATGCCACTGCATTCCAGCCTAGATGACAGACTGAGACCCTGTCTAAAAAAAATGCCAACTCCCCAGTTGGGGTGTCCAAGTATATCTAGGCAGCTGATTACTGGAATAAGGAACAGATAATAGAGAGAGACATACCCTACTGGTGGCCCTTTCACATCCTAACATTAGGTGATCATAATCTAGCGAGATGGGGAAAATCTATGAAAGTCAAACACATTAATAAACAGACTAAAGCTGTTCTGAGAAACATATGTGGCCAGGCGCAGTGGCTCACACCTGTATTCCCAACACTTTGGGAGGCCAAGGCGGGTGGATCATTTGAGATCAGGAGTTTAAGACCTGCCTGGTCAATATGATGAAACCCCATCTCTACTAAAAATAAAAAATTAGCCAGGCATGGTGGCACACACCTGTAGTCCCAGCTACTAAGGAGGCTGAGGTGGAAAAATTGCTTGAACCTATGAGGCGGAGGTTGCAGTGAGCCGAGATGGAACCACTGCACTCAGGCCTGGGCGACAGAGTGAGACCCTGTCTCAAAAAAGAAAAAGAAAAAGAAAAAGAAAAAAGAAAAACATATGTGAACATTTTAACAAGTGCAAAAAAAAAAGCACTTGAAAGTCCCAAACCAAGTTAAGACTGATAGGGAAAAAAAAAAAAATTATCAAAATTTATCAAAGCCTTTATAACAAATACCATGCTTGAAAATGAGCTTAAAGTCCCAGATTAGGGCCAAAACAAAGACGCCCACAAAATCACTACAATTTATTTGCTTTGCATTCATGTATTTTGTAAAATATTTTAAAACATTGAACTGTGGGTGGGGCACAGTGGCTCACGCCTGTAATCCCAACACTTTGGGAGGCTGAGGCAGGCAAATCACAAGGTCAAGAGTTCGAGACCAGCCTGGCCAACATGGTGAAACCCCATCTCTACTAAAAATACAAAAATTAGCCGGGCATGGTGGTGTGAGCCTGTAATCCCAGCTACTCGGGAGGCTGAGGCAGAAGAATCGCTTGAATCCGGGAGGCGGATGTTGCAGTGAGCTGAGATCACGCCACTGCACTCCAGCCTGGGCGACAGAGCAAGACTTCATCTCAAAAGAAAAAAGAAAAACAAACAAACAAACAAAAACAAAAAAAAAACCCCACTGAACTGTGAGACTATTGATGCTATATGCCAAGGGCCAATGACTTTTTTTAATCCCTTTGGTAATATACATCCTGAAAACATTGTCAATCTGGATCAGATAATACCTGTTCCAAGTTTAGTTTAAAAAAAAACAAACATTCATTATAAAATTTAGAAAAACTGAGTTTTGGTCAAGGCTTTGTCTTTAAAATTACTATTGTGACTTTTTGACAAGTGAATTCATTTTTCTGGGCCTCAGTTTTCTCCTTTATAAAATAAAAAGGGGGCAGTCACTGGGTAATCTCTGGGGTCCTTTTCAATACTAATATCAGTTGTCCAAGATGAACTGTGAAGTCCTAATCGAGTATAATAACAAATCAACTTGAAATTGCCACTAGAGGGTGTCCTGCTCCAGGGCGGTATGCATGCCATAGGCTAATCTACAAAGCCAAGGGTGTATTTCTAGCATTTTACTGGTGCCTCAGTATTCCAACAGCTAAAGGATTATGGGACTCTGATTCAATTACTAACTCGTTCACAACTGACGGTAGTCTTGCATCTGTATCAAAGCTAGTAATTGGGTAGAAAGCTGAAAGAAGACAGGATGTATGGAAAATTTTACAGAAACCCAGTGGAATTCTGAACATGGAGGAGGGAAGGTAGAGAATATGGAAAACCTAACCTAAAAGGGAAGGTTCATGGATGATGACAAGAGATTAAAGTCAATGATAACATCTAATCTAATAATCAGTATTAAATGACAGAGTCATCTCAGGAACATTTAAGTCACCTAAATTAATTAACTCTCTTTTTCCTCTTGATAGAGAAAATAGCCCTAAAATACAAGGCTATAATCATGATTATGTAATAGGTGCTTTAAATTCTTCTATTTTCTAATTTTTCTTGCTTGAAAGTTAAATATCATCTAAATAAAAATATTCACTAATCAGAATGACAAAATTAATGTAACTACTTTGTTGATTTTGACTAGCATTTTCTATTAGAATGAGTTGAGTACATTATCTCAAAGATACTCAAAGAATAATAAATAAGATGGCAGTTTCTCCAAAAAATAATCTTGGTATTAATATTTAAGACTACTAGCACACAACACTGTTTAATAGTACAGAAAGGCTAATGAATGTATCTGAAAACTACCATGAAAAGTGTGCTTAATAAGGTAATTTGCTGAATTCTACTGAGAATCATTAAACAGTGCTAAAAGAGAATTTCAGCACCACTCAAAACAGCTAAAAAGACTGAGAAGAGTTCAAGTTACTGAGGTATTTAAAACACCAATAATGGCAGTTGGTTTAAGACCAAAAGTTTTAACGCCTTTTAGGAGCTTTTATGCCTTGGGAGGGGCTGACGTTTCACACATCAAAGTTTGTCACCCAAGCAAAGCACAATTAATTAAATGGACACACGATCCAACCTTTTATATGTTTACAGTATAAAATTTTCCCAATAATTTTACAAAACTGGTTTTGAGATTCTATAGGCTGTAACTTTATGAAAACTTACTTCAGCATTATAAAACAGTTTTCAAAATCAATTCTACAAGATCCCAGATTCTGCCACTTTATGTTAAAAAGACTTTCCAGTGTATTGTACACCTGCAGCCATGTGTTCCTGTAAGTCTGTTATTATTCTTTACTTTCTACCAATTCTATTAGATTATCATTATTTGTTACCTGATCATACTCCAAGGCTCCTGGGTAGAGCGGCCATCCAAGAAATAATTCTGCAATCACACATCCCAATGACCACATGTCTATGGCTTCACAAAATGGCAACCCCAATATAATCTCTGGAGCTCTGAAATTTAAAATTAAAACAAAAATCAGGGTGGTTTTTCTCTAAAATTACCTAATTTCAACTGGCATTCTAGGAAGTTGGTAAAATGACAGAGGTATCACATTCTATGTATAGGAACTCTTCACTATTTCAGAACTCTTTGAAACCTAGACATAATCCTGAATTAATCTGAAAGGGGTACTATGAGTACAACATTTCTATAATAAAGTCTCTTCCACTTTTCCTTTTCCCTTATAGTTTTACTAACATAACATTTTTTGAAAAAGGAAAAACATACATCTTGTTTTTAAGACTACAGCAGATCAGAAATAACACAATAGGAAGAGAACTGGCAAACTATTAAATACATACTATGACATCAGCAGAACTGAAAACCAGACATTGAGAGAGAAAACAAAAACAAAGCAAAATCCTCAAAGGCTAAAAGTGAATCTAGACTTAGATATTACTTCAGAATACAGTAATAAATATTTACCTAATTGGAGCCATTAGTCATCCAAGAGATTAAACTAAATTCAGTGCATTCTGTCTTAAAAGGCAGACAAGTATACAGCATATAACAAAATAGTTAAAAAGCATTTCAGCACTTAAAAGTGTTTGGTCATTTAGGAAATGTACTCCAAGAAACATATTATTCCTAGATAAATTATGTTGCACCTTCATATGGATTTCCCTTGAGAAGATTCATGTTCTAAGACAGACTCCATGTACAGCTGTGTAATTCCAAAGAAGTCATATGTATCACAGTTATCCTAGATTAGTGTGCATGTGTGTTTAATTTTAAAACAATCTCAATCTTACAGAGAAGTTGCAAGAACAGTACATATTTTTTCCTTAAATCACCCGAGAATAACTTGCCAAATTTCTGTATACTTTATAGTTCCTACAAAGAAGAATATTCTCCTACATAACCACAATACAATCATCAAAATCAAGAAATGAACTCTGATACATCTCCACCTGCTAAGCTTCAGACTCCATTTAAGTTTGGCCAATTATACTAATACCGTCCTTTTTGGCAAAAGGATCCAACTCAGGATCATGCATTGCATCTAGTTGTCCTATCTCTTTCAGTCTTTTTCAATATGGAATAATTCCTAAGTTTTGTCTAGATTTCCATGACCTTTGTATAACATATTACAGGCCAGATATTTGAAGAAACGTCACTCAGTGTGGGTTTGTCTGATGTTTCCTCATAATTAGATTCAGAGGAACATCACAGAAGTGATCATGTTTTCTCATTGTATCTTATTAGGCATGCAATTCTGATATGTTCCATTACTAATAATTTTTACTTTGATCACATGATGTCTGCTATATTTCTCCACTACTAAGTTCCTACTTTTCTCTTTCTAATTAAGTATTTTGTGGGATCTCAAATTGAAACTATATAAATAATCCATTTCTTATCAAACTTTCATTTTTTTCATTTATTTACCTGTATGAGTACAGATTAAAGGATTCCTACTTTATTCAATGAGTTATAATCCATGACTATAATTACTTATTTTGATTCTCAAATTTTCCCAGATTTGGCGTGGTAGCTCACACCTGTAATCCCAGCACTTTGGGAGGCCAACATGGTAGGATTGCTTGAGCCCAAGAGTTCCAGATCAGCCTGGGCAACATAATGAGACCTCATCTCTCCAAAAAAAGAAAAATTTTTTTTTAATTAGCCAGGGTGATGGTCCGCACCTGTAGTCCCAGCTATTTGGGAGACTGAGGTGGAAGGGTCGCTTGAGCCCAGGAGGTCCAAGCTGCAGTGAGCTGAGATTGTGCCAATGCACTCCAGCCTGAGGGACAGAGCCAGGCTCTGTCTCAGGGGGAAAAAAAAAATCCCAGATTTGACCAGTCATAACTCCCTCAGACTTTTATGTTCTTCTGACAATAATCTCTGATTATTTCTTTGCTTTCTGACACAGCAAGATATTCCAGGCACATCTTGTTCTTTCCCTGCTCCAGTCCTAGAAACAGCTATTTCTCTGAGGATCTCTGGTATCTTTTCGTATAGAATAGACCTTTGAAACAAAGATCAGGGAGCTATGGATCCTCATTACTATTGGGATGGTTCCCAGACCTTCTCAGTACGTATATTACCTAGAGTTAAGCAAAATAAGCCTGCTAATTTCTTAACTGAGACTGGGGGTTGTCATCTCCTAAGGCAGTGGTTCTCAATCTTGGCTGCACATTACAATTATTTGGTCCTGGCCACACCCTACACCAATTAAATCAGAAACCCTGGGGATTAGACTTAGGAATCAAGAGTGGCTTCAACATATAGCCAAAGTTGAGAACCAAAGCCTTACACTCAAGAAGTTAGACCAATGGGAGGACCACCCCATTCCTTCCCTACAACTCTTCTGGCAAAGGAAATTCGGAGGATAATGAACAAGCTGTTTTCCACTACAGACTTGGGATCTGTCCAGTGAATATTCTACTCCTGGCCCCATCTCTGCTGTAAATAATACTTAAGATTCAGTAGAACCTTAACCAATCCACAGGCATTTGTTGAAAACAAGAGCCACGGGGAGATTCTATGAGGCATAAAAGATCTTCAAAACATGGTTATAAGAAGTTTTCATTCTTTTGACAAAATATTCAAGTGTGTGTATGGATGTATACACATTAATTATATTTAGGTATAATCAAATGCTAAAACGTGTTGTAGAAAGATAAAAAAAAGGAAGCTGCACTAAGTTATTAATCCTATATATTCACAATATTGTACCAAAAAAAGCTATCAAAGATGGAGACCTTATCCCTTTTTGTTCATTATTTGTGTAACTAGAACCTTGTAAAGAATATGCATTCAGTAAACATTTCTCAAATAAATCATTTCAACATAGGTTGAGTCACACAAAGAAAAGTATCAGAGTACGGTCTGGTTTTGGACTAGGCCTTCAAATACAGAAGTCTAGGCAGAAAGAAAGAGAACGGGGCACAAGAGTTTATAAAGAGCATATATTAACCTATACTAAAAAAGATTCAAAGCAAAAATGCAGTTTTGAAAGTACGGCGTGGAAATGAGATTCACTACCAATGTTAACCATATACTAATCTGAATGCGAAACAAAAATCAGTAAGACTAATGATAGGCCTATTACTGTGTGTATAAAAGTTTTATGATTATTTTGAAATATTTAATATGAAAAATTCTTCATAGGATTTGAAATTTTTCGGTGTAGAACTTTTCAGTATCGCATTTGGCAATAAAGGAAAGTAACAATAACAGCACCTAAGATATACCATTTAAAGAGACTGAAATCATTTTAATTCTGTTAACAGTAAGAAAAGAGTTTCTGTCAGACAAAGAGCAACAAATTCCTTCTGCCATGTGCTACCATTTAATGAATAAGTCAAGTTTCTAACTGATGGTGACAACAAGAATACAGAGTCATCTTTACAAAATCTTGATCAGGAATTGCACATAGCCACTCAAACATAAAACCTAAGATACAAAAGTTACACTCACAGAAGCAAATTCAAGTTTCCCATTTTAAAATACAAAAGAGTTTTAACTGGGAGTTTTATACAAGTTCACTATCTATTATTGCATTAGTTCAGATCCTCTGAGAAGCAAATTAGATACACCAGAAATTTGCTGGGGAAGATGCCTGGGCAGCATACAGGCAGAGGAAGCAGAAGGAGGTGAGGAGAAACTTGAGCAGGGTCTGAGGGTGGAAGAAGAGAGGCAAAGGAGTAGTTAGGTACAAAGAACCTCCCACAGCAGCGCAGTTATGAGAAAGTCTCGGATGGGCCAATACCAAGTCCCTAAGCAAACATTATCTGTATGAGGAGCCTCCCATCAAGCAAGAACAGCCCAACTCTAGTGCCCCCCACTGTGCCTGGTCATTGGTGGGAAGGGGCCCAAAGGAAGTATGGCCTCAGCCTGAGCACTGCAGCACATCTGAAGGTGCAGCAGCTGGAGGCTCTCAGCCAGCTGCTCTACACAGGAGACTCTCTTGAAGGGGATTCTGAGTGGCACACTTTCACAGCTGCCACAACTAGCTTCCCAAAAGCTTCTGCATTTCATTTCACAATACGTTATCTATCATAGAGAAAATGCAGTAAATTTCTTCACTAAGTCCCCTACAAACAAGACCAAATCCTCCCCAGTTAACCGTAGCATGCCATGCATTTTCTATGTATATCATACCATAGCATGCGGAAAGTTGGGAAGCAATGCCTGAAAGCACTTAAAATCTAGATGAAACTGCCAGAGACATGACAGTTCTACCAGCCAGTTTACAACACAATACACTTTAAAAAATAAACCATGCATTGAAAGAATACATCCGTCTGTCAGTAGTGAATAAAGCTTAGTTTACTGGTTTCATCTTAATTGGCTCTCAAATTCCTCCCATGGGCTAAATATACTTATGTATGGAAAAGACCATAGCAAGAATTCTGACTAATGGACCACTCACAGAAATCTTCTGTCCTACTCCTACAGAAAGTTCTTCCACTTTTTTCCTCTACTTTAACTCTTATCCTCTGGGCATGTGTATGTGGCAGTGCTAAGGATATTGCAGAGAAGAGACATCATTTGTACTTTTGTAGAACAGTCAAGGCGCAAATTAAACATGCCAGTTGAATGGAGAATACAACTAAACCTGTTTCTCCCACTCTATAAATAATAACTCACAGTTAGAAGGTAAGTGTGAAAACCATAAACACAACAGTTTAGGGCATGTGATAAAGCCAATCTACATCTGAAATGCCATTTCTTTTCCTTTTTAATTTTTTGCCATGTGCTTTTAGTTGAATTTATCAATCCTTTTACTCTAAAATCTTGAAGCACTGATATAAAACTTATGTTAAAGCGGTTAAGTTGAAAAACAATTTTCATTTTATCCACTAGAAGTCACTCCCCCACTTCCCCAAACTTCTCCATCATTAGGCCACCACAAATCCACTTTCTGTCTCTATAGATTTGCCTATTCTGGACATTTCATATAAATGGAATCCAGCCGGACGTGGTGGCTCACGCCTGTAATCCCAGCACTTTTGGAGGCCAAGCCGGGAGGATCACTTGAGGTCAGGAGTTCAAGACCAGCCTGGCCAACATGGTGAAACTCTGTCTCTACTAAAATACAAAAATTAGCCAGGTGTGGTGGTGTGCACCTGTAATCCCGGCTACTTGGGAGGCTGAGGCAGAAGAATTGCTTGAGACTGGGAGGCGAAGGTTGCAGTGAGCCAGGATCACACCACTGCACTCCAGCCTGGGTGACCAGAGCTAGACTCTGTCTTCAAAAAATAAATAAATAAATAAATGGAATCCCATAATACGTAGTCTTTGTGACTGGCTTCTTTCACTTGGCATAACGTTTTCAGTGTTCAACCATGTTTTAACACATATCTGCACTTCATTTATTTTTACTGCTGAATAATATTCCCTTGTATACAATATTTTATTTATCCATTCATCGGGTAATGGACATTTGGGTTGTTTCTACTTTTTGTCTATTATAAAAAATGAGCTGTTAACAGGACAGGCCGTATCAGCTCACCAGGATGCTGAGAAGAACACACTCCAGTGCTCAGGAAGGTCAGAGTAGAGAGGGTCTACATGAAGAACAACTATGGCCTCAGACAGAACTGGCCTATTCAGGAAGAAAATGCCTTTGATGGAATATATATTCAAAAAGGAAACAGTGGCCACTCGTTTTTCTAGTTTTTTTTTCTGAGACGGAGTCTCGCTCTGTCACCCAGGCTGGAGTGCAGTGGCACAACCTTGGCTCACTGCAATCTCCACCTTCTGGGTTCAAGCAATTCTGCTGCCTCAGCCTCCTGAGTAGCTGGGACTACAGGCATGTGCCACCATGCCAGGCTAATTTTTGTGTTTTTAGTAAAGATGAGGTTTCACCACATTGGCCAGGCTGGTCTCAAACTCCTGGCCTCAAGTGATTTGCCTGCCTCGGCCTCCTGAAGTGCTGGGATTACAGGTGTGAGCCCTTGGCTATGGGCACCAGTTTTTAAAGGAACTATTGATTTTTCTTCCTACTTTGTCCACTGCAACAGCCTTTATGATTGAGCTAATCTTGTCCTATTCATTTTTCAAACCTCTAGGCCACTAAAAGAAAATAGTAAGAACCTCTTGCTCATATACTGGCAATCCAATATAAAAGAACATGGATCATGCATGCAATTCCCTTCAAGCAAATTTCATTGAACTTTATGTTACAGTAGTACTAAAAAGTTGGGAATGTAATGGCCAGGTGCAGTGGCTCATGCCTGTAAGCCCAGCACTTTGGGAGGCCGAGGCAGGCAGATCACGAGGTCAGGAGATCGAGACCATCCTGGCTAACACGGTGAAACCCCATCTCTACTAAAAATACAAAAAATTAGCTGGGCGTGGTGGCAAGTGCCTGTAGTCCCAGCTACTCGGGAGGCTGAGGCAGGAGAATGGTGTGAACCCGGGAGGCGGAGCTTGCAGTGAGCCGAGATCGCGCCACTGCACTCCAGCCTGGGTGACAGAGCAAGACTCTGTGTCTCAAAAAATAATAATAAAAATAAAAAGTTGGGAATGTATGAAGAAAAGCTCTGGGAAGACAAATACTGGAGCCTGGTAAGGAAGCACTGATTTCACATAATAAAAATCACCTAAATAGAGCTAGATTTCAAATACTCAGGAGTAGATACACAGCTCTCCCCCTAATAGCGAGTAATTTACCTAAGCCTTAGTATTTTCATTTTTAAAACAGGGTTTTACTAACCTTACACACTCAGAAGATTATCTAAAGGACTAAGTAAAAGAATGTGTGTGAAATGTAAAGCAGTATATACATTCCTGTGAACTATTCATACTCACTGTCCTACTTCACACTTCCTCTTTTCAAACATCCACCTCCTCCTCATCCTCACTGTTGTCCTTGTATTCTACTTTACTAAAATAAATAGATGTAATTTGAAAGACAGCTTCCACATTCTTACCACATCTACTAGACCACTTGCAGCTGTCAGTGTAATGCTTCTATCTAAGACATCCATGCTCACCTACTGAAGTACATCACTCCAATTTCCCACCCTCATTACCAATATCTCTTTCTCTATAGGACAATTCTAGATCTCCATCTTGGAAAAATAAAGGAGAATTAAAAAACTCTTGATTATATATCCTCCTTCAGCCATCACCCCTTTTTCTGTTCCCATTTTACACCAATCCTTCTTGAAAGCACTGTTTATACAAGCTGCCTCCAACTCCACCCCCATCTTGAACTCATTCAAAAAGGCTTTCATTACCCTATCATTCCACCCAGATAGCTCTTATCAAGGTCACTAAACCACTGCATTCGCTACGTCCTCAATCTACTTGACTTGCAGTATTTAACACAGCTGATTATTAATCTACCTGCACTTGAATTCCAGGGCACCAGAACTCTTCGTTCTCCTCCTTATCTCACTAGCACACCCTTTTCAGATTGCGTCACTAGTTCCGTTTCATTTTCCCAACGTTTAAACTTTGGGGTATCTGAAGGCTCAGTCTTTGGGAATCTATCCTCTCTATGTGCACTAACCTCCCTTACATGATCTCATCCTGTCACGTTTTTAAATAAGCACCTCTATTCTTAAGACTCCCAAACGTACATCTCCGACTCAGACCTCTCTCTTTTAACTCCAGACTTGTGAATCCAATTGTCTGCTCAGCACTTCTTTTTGAATGTTTATTAGGCATCTCAAACTGAATGTGTTCAGAAAAACTCCTGACTCCCCCAAACTCACTTCTCTCACAGTCTTACCCATGTCAGTAAACGACAATTCTGTCCTTTCGGTTTCTCAGGCCCACAACCTGTGAGAATCAAATTTAACTCCTCTTTTTCTCACTTCCCACATCAGCAAATTCCATTGACTCTATCTTCAAAATACGGTGTATCTATTAACAGAATGTAACTACCTTTACTGCTACCACCCTGATCCAAACCACCATCACCTCTCATCTGGATTACTGCAAGAGCTTCCTAACTATTCTTGCTTCTGTCCTTATCCTCTACCATCTCTTCTCATTCTAGCAGTCTGAGTGATCCATTTAGTACACAAATCAGACCATGTCACTCCACTCCTCAAAATCCCAACTGGCTTCCTATCACAGTAAAAGTCAAATTCCTCACAATGTAACCACCTTTACTGTTACCACTCTAATCCAACCCCCCATCACCTCCATCTGTTATTACAAGAGCTTCCTGTTCTTCTTTGCTTCTGTCCTTACCCTCTGCCATCTATTCTCAATCTAGCAGCTTGAGTGATCCATTTAATACAAAATTAGACCATGTCACTCTTCTCCTCAAAACCCTGATAGCTTCCTATCTCAATTCCTCACAATGGCCTACAAGGGGCAGCCCTTAGCTACATCTGAAACTTCCTACCATTCTACCACTTGCTTGCTCTGGTCCAGCCACATTAGTCTCCTTACTGTTTCAAACCATAGTTCCTGCATCAAGACCTCTGCATTTAAAAATATCTGGGAGAAGAGAGTTCCAGGCAGAGAGAATACAAGACTTGATCCCTTCCTCTTACTTTGTGTTACTGCTTAACAGTCATATTACTAGAAAGGCCTTCCCTGACCATCTTAAATAGAAGAGTAAACCCTCACCAACACATGGCACTTGGCTTTCTTCCTTTATCTTGCTTGACTGTTCTCTATAGCACTTGTCATTAACTGATAAATATGTTGGCTTATTATCTATTTCCTCTCTGCCCCCACTAGAACATAAATTCCATGGGGGCAAGAACTTTAATTCTTTTAATGCTATATTCCCAACACATAAAACACTTTATTATTTGTTCAATGAATTGATCAACCAACAAAAGCTAATAGCATACATCATTCATTCAGGAAAACAAAGAAAATGTTGTTAAACATCACCGGTAAGAGCTGAACAAGTATGAACCAATGGACTCTTACATAGCCATTTTGCATTGGGGACAACTGTTTTATCACTACAAAATTTAAAAAAATACTATTTACTGAGCTTTAACAATGTGCCAGGTATCATGACTTTTTTTTTTTTTTTTTTTGAGATGCAGTTTCGCTCTTTTTGCCCAGGCTGGAGTGCAATGGCACAATCTCGGCTCACTGCAACCTCCGCCTCCTGGGTTCAAGCAATTCTCCTGCCTCAGCCTCCCAAGTAGCTGGGATTACAGGTGCCTGCCACCACACCCAGCTAATTTTTTGTATTTTTAGTAGAGACGGGGTTTCACAATATTGGCCAGGATGGTCTCGATCTCTTGACCTCATGACCCACCTGCCTTGGTCTCCCAAAGTGCTGGGATTACAGGCATGAGCATAATTTCATTTAAAGAAAATGTTTGAAAACAGATTACTGCATTGTTCTTCTACCCAAGACCAAAAATGTGGGTAAACAAAATGTTCTACATGAAACAGAAGAATCCCTGGGTTGAGTACAGCCAATCCACAGAATGAGAAATAATAAATCATTGTTTCTGAAGCAACCAAATTTTGGAATTGTTTGTCACACAGCAACAGATAACAAATACACTGCCCAAAGTTACTCAGAAAGTGGTGGGACTGGAATTTAAATGTAAACCCCTGATTCTAAAGCCTCTTTCTCTATTCCATTTCATCTCAAATCATAAAACCTTTTGATTCAAAGAAACACAGGAAACCAAATGAACAGAAAACCTAGAAATTGGCCCAGAAGTAATTTTTGCAATTCAATAAAGATATCCTCTGATTTTATTTTCTACAGAGCAGGAAAATACTGACTTATATTTTCTAATAGTTATATAACGTGAGAAAACATTTGTTATGTTCCTTTTATGATTAACTGGTCTTTAGATTTCTATGACAATCAAAAGAAAAGGGGAAGAGACAGAGAGATTTTGCTGGCATTTTTTAAACCAAACTTTTCATCCTATATAAATCCTTTTTAAAATATACAGTAACAGTAATAAAGTACCAACATAATACTATGAACCAAGCAATGTTCTAAGCATGAGTATTAACCCATTTGATATTCATATAAACACTTTTAATAGACGAAGAAACAGACAAAGGGTAAGTAACTTGCCTAAGGTCACACAGCTAGTAAGAGGTATAGTTAGAACTCAAAATCCATGCTTTTAACCACTACACCTTAAAATAAATAATTCCTATGATCCCTAAAACTACTGGACTTTTGGGCCAGTCACTGTGGCTCACTCACGCCTATAATCCCAGCACTTTGGGTGGCCAACATGGGAGGACTGCTTGAGGTCAGGAGTTCAAAACCAGCCTGGGCAACATAGTGAGACCCCCATCTCTATAAAAAATAAAAATAACAAAAATTTAAGAAAAAAAACTATTGGACTTTTATCTTAATGGAAGTGCTCAGACTTAGATGCTGCATTTCTCAATAATCTCTTTTTCTTTAAACCTATCACCTTTGATTTTAAAACTAATCAGGAAATGTAAAATATAACATACTTAAGAGAATTCTAGCAGACATTTTACTGAACTCTTCCTGTAATTTAAGCATTTACTCATCTTAACCATAAAAAATCTTTCACATTAAATACATAGACATCCTCTAAAATACCTCTTAGTTAAAACAAAGCTCTTATTTTGGGGGACACAGAGTTCCTAAAGACGACTGTAACATCTTTTTACAGAGGCAGTTAGGAAATGAGCTCAACAGTGGATGTGACCATCTACTAGTCAGTAGGTGTGATTAGTCACATATACCAATTCATCATGCACTCAACAAATTCTTACAAGTTAAACCCCTATACTTGTAACAAAAGGCAGCAAAGACCTAAAGTGGTTATAAAATGCAGGCATAGATAAACAAGTGTTTGTACAAGCACAGCAAATAGAAGGATACACGCCTAAATTGTATCAGCAATTATCAATGAGGAATCAACCTGGCAAGGAGTAGGAAATGCTATATATTTCCACAATATTTTATTGTTTCTAAAACAAGCATCTCATACTATAAAATAAGACTGGCCAGGTGCAGTGGCTCACGACTGTAATCCCAACTCTTTGGGAGGCCAAGCTGGGAGGGATCACTTGAGCCAGGAGGTCAAGACCACCCCAGATAATATATGGAAACTCCGTCTCTACAAAACAATTTTTAAAAAATATTGGCTGAGCGTGGTGGTGTGTGCCTGTGGTCCCAGCTACTTGGGGAGCTGAGGTGGGAGGACAGCCTGAGCAAGACTACAGGGAGCTCAGACTGTGCCACTGAACTGCAGCCTGGGCAACAGAGCAAGACTCAAAAAAAAAAAAAAAATAGGGCCAGGCACAGTGGCTCACGCCTGTAATCCCAGCACTTTGGGAGGCTGAGGCAGGAGGATCACTTGAGGTCAAGAGTTCAAGACCAGCCTTGGCCAATACGGCAAAACCCCATCTCTACTAAAAATACAAAAATTAGTCAGGCATGGTGGCGCACACCTGTAATTCCAGCTATTAGGGAGGCTGAGGCATGAGAATTCCTTGAACCTAGGAGGCAGAGGTTGCAGCAAGCAAGATGGCACCAGCCTGGGCAACAGAGCAAGGCTCTGTCTCAAAAAAAATTAAACACATAATAAAAAAAGATTAATGTTTAAAATTGTCAGTCTTTGAGACTGCAAAGGAATTTACTAGTTTTCTTACTGTAAGTATCAAATTAGATCTTAAGTGAATCTTATTTATTTTTATTTATTATAAGGAACAATTTTCTGGGTTTTTTGTTGTTGTTTTGTGATGGGGTCTTGTCTATAGCCCAGGCTGGAGAGCAGTGATGCAATCATAGCTCACTGCAGTCTCAACCTCCAGGGTCTGGCAATCCTCCTCCCTCCAGCATCCCAAGTAGCTGGGACTACAGGCGTGCACCACCATGGCCAGCTAATGGTTTTTATTTTTTGTAGAGACATGGTCTTGCTACATTGCCCAGGCTGGTCTCGAACTCCTGGCCTCAAGTGATCCCCTTACCTCAGCCTCCCAAATTTCTGGGAATACAGGTGTGAGCCACCATGCCCAGCCAGGAACAATTTTCTAATACATGTATTTGAAGTGGGAATGTGTTGCCTCAGGGGGAAAGGAATATTGGAGATGTCCCTTTGAGCTTCTATCGCTGTGTAGAGGATACCATAAAGGAGACTCTTTTAGCATAACAGGGGAACTTACACTAGAGTACCTGCAAGACTCCTTCCAAATCATAATGCAACTAAAATTTATGAAAATACAGAACAGCATTTCCACAAGTGGAACTTTAAACAGAAGGATGACTGTCAAAATACTACTAGTGAGTTTATTTCAGGTTAAAGCAGCTTTTTCAATATCCCACAGAATGGTGCTTTTTTAAAACAAGCAACAAACCCTCAACATTCTTAGAAAGGTAGACAGATTTCAAAACAGATGATCAACCGCTTCTACAAATATTTTTTGTTATGAATGTTTTCGATATAATAAGAAATAACATCACTACAGAATACTGGACCTTCATGCAGATTGTTTTTATGACTCTATAACCGCAACTATCCATGTTGTGATTACATGTTGAAATGTAATCAAAGTACAGGCTCAGAATAGATACTCATTCAAATGTAGTTTGTGTCTTAGACTAAAAATATCACAATTAAAAATATCCTTATTGAAAGGCCACTTAATCTTTTAAGTATGCAGGACAATGATCCAGATCAAAGCACCAAGTACAAAGAATAACAACAATAACAAATATTTTCAAAGCCTATTAAATTTTAAACTCAAGAGATGGAGGATAGAAGACAGCAAAGATTTAATATTTGTTACCAATATGCCACAAATATAGTTCACAGCCCAATACCAAAAGAGATGAATACAGCAATAATTTGCATTTCTATGACTGATCAATAGCTAATATTTTATAAAAATAGGAGTCAGGGCCAGGCACAGTGGCTCACATCTGTAATCCCATCACTTTGGGAGGCCAAGGCAGGCAGACAGCTTGAGTGCAGAAGTTCGAGACAAGGCTGGGCAACACAGCAAGACCTTGTCTCTACAAATAAATAACTTAGCTAGGGCCAGGCGCAGTGGCTCACGCCTGTAATCCCAGCACCTTGGGAGGCCGAGGCAGGTGGATCACGAGGTCAGGAGATCAAGACCATCCTGGCCAACATGGTGAAGCCCCATCTCTACTAAAAATATAAAAATTAGGCAGGTGTGGTGGCGCGTGCCTGTAATCCCAGCTACTTGGGAGGCTGAGGCATGAGAATTGCTTGAGCCCCGGAGGCCAAGGTTGCAGTGAGTCGAGATCACGCCACTGCACTCCAGCCTGGGTAACAGAGCAAGATTCTATCAAAAATCTCACAATATCTAAGAGAAGACTGTGAGAACATTACTAACATATATCAAGAGAGAGAAGCTAAGGGACCAGATTGGTAGGGTAACACAAAAAGTATCTGTGGAAAATAAAGACAAAACATGTCAGTAACTGAGGTAGCATGTATCTGTTCTTTACATGTTAATGTCGAAAAATTAATGTATGATTATCACAGCTCATATATACACACTATATTATTAGTGCTACATATTTGTATTGCATTTGGATTTTACAATCTTTTCGAATATCTTATTGTATGACATAACAAAATAAATGTAAGTATCCTGATTTTACAGGTGATTAGGAGGTAAGTATGGAACAATCCAATTATGTCTTAAATTTATCTGACTATGAAGTATATTTAAAATTATAATGTATTGTCAGTAAAACACCAACAGTGGCTCATAATCTATTAGGTATATTTAGGCTAGATCAGACAATAAAAATTATTTAACTGCAATAAATGATTTAACTTTCTAACTTTGTAAAATTATTAACAATAATTTAAAATGTTGATTGAGTACTTATTAGAGTCAGCTTCTTTATTCGTTTTTGTGTGTGTGTGTGTGTGAGATGGAGTCTCTCTCTGTCACCCAGGCTGGAGTGCAGTGACACAATCTCAGCTCACTGCAACCTCTGCCTGCCGGGTTCAAGCAATTCTCCTGCCTCAACCTCCCAAGTAGCTGGGATTATAGGCACCTGCCACCATGGCTGGCTAAATTTTTTTGTATTTTTAGTAGAGATGGGTTTTTACCACATTGGCCAGGCTGCTCTTGAACTCCTGACCTCAAGTGATCCACCCGCCTAGGCCTCCCAAAGTACTGGGATTACAGGTATGAGCCACCCTCCCCAGCCTAGAGTCAGATTCTGTGCTAAATGTTTTACATTCATTATCTCACTTAATCCTAACAAAACCCTTTGAGGTAGATACATTATCCCATTTTAGACAGGAGAAAACTAAGTGCAAAAGTAACTTTTCATGATCTCTCAGTTAGTGAAAGGTAGGGCTTATACAAACCTATGCAGTCTGAGTGACAGTCCAAGCTCCTCACCACCATGTAGATAAATCATTTTTTATTTTATGAACTATTAAATGCATTATTCAGCCAGGTGCAGTGGCTCATACCTGTAATCCCAGCATCTTGGGAGGCCACGGCAGGAGGACTGCTTGAGCCCAGGAGTACGAGACCAGCCTGGGCATATAGCAAGGCCCCATCTATACAAAAGCAACATCATGCACACCTTCAGTCCCAGCTACTTGGGAAGCCGAGGCAGGAGGATCGCATGAGCTCACGAAGTCAAGGTTGCAGTGAGCTGTCTTTATACCACTGCACTCCAGCCTGGACCCTATCTCTCAAAAAAATTTAAAAAAATAAATAAATAAAAATAAAATAAACACATTATTTAACCATAAGACCGGGTACTTGTGCATAAATGAGCACATAGAAAATGACACTCTGGTTCATCAGGTGATCTCACGTAATCTCATGGTGCTCTGGAGCACACCATTCCTTAAATTATCACTTAACAGCTAGAAAAATCATTAGTATTTTTCCTATACTTTTTTTTTCCTTATAACTGATCATGTTGACATAATTTTAGACTTACAGAAAAGTTGCAAAAAATAGCACAATTCTGATAATACCCCTCAACTAGATTCCCCAAATGTTAACACTTTACTCCATTTGCCTTAACTTTCTTTTATATACACACACAAATGTAATTTTTCTGAACTGTTTGAGAGTTAAGTGGCAGACACTGTACCCTTTTACTTCTAAATGCTTCATTCAGTGTATACTTCCCCAAAACAAGCTCTTGCATAGCTACAGTATATTTGTCAAAATCAGGAAATTAATATGATATTACAATTCAATGTTGCCAACTGTCCCAATAATGTCACAACAATACTTTAAAAAAATAAATAAATCCCAGATTCATGTTTCTTTAGTTTTGCTTAGCTGAAATAGCTCCTTGGTATTTCTGTGGTTTTCATGACACTGTCATTTTCTAAGAATACATACCAGTTATTTTGTATAATATCCTTCAATTGGTGTTTAATATTTTCTCATAAGAAAATTCAGTTAATTTTTAGCAGGATTACTACAGGAGTGATGCTATCTTACACTTGATTTTTTCAAAGCGCTTATTAGAAAACATTAGCATCAATTTTTCAAGTACAACCTATTAATGATTCTTAGAACGATTGTTATGTGCTGGTATAATCAAATAAATACAGACTTTGGAGTAATAGAGAACTAAATTCAAATCCCAACTCTGGCAATTACTTACAAACTCAATGCCTTATGTGAATTGTAAACGTCACTGCAGCCTCAATTCATACATTTGTAAATGAGAGATATACTTGCCTTTCCAGATTATTGTGACAATAAAACCAAGTAAAGCACTTGGCACATAACTAATCTACCTTAAACCCAAAAGCATCACAAGTTAAGAGTGCTTGAGTGATTTCCCCAGGGTCAATAAATGATAGTGGCAAGACAAAAACTTAGATTTAAATTGTAAACCATATTAGAAATAAAATATGCCCTCTACAAAGTGTCCTCACAATATTTATATATGTATCTTATCAACTACAGACTGGAAAGATCAGAAACTGTCTCTCATTTGTATATTTCATACAATCCCTGGCAGAGTCTTTTACAAACTTAAATCACTCCTTAAAGATGTATTCGATGAACACAAAATATACAGACATAATGCTCCCCAAATACATTCCATTTTAATCTGTATTTTAAATGAAATTCTCAGGTTTTTGATATCATACGGAATAGCCAACAAAATTAATCAACTTCTATATCTAGAAGAGTGGGATTAAAGTGAACATGAAAATATAACACTCTTCCACATAACACACCCTGCATAATTTCCTATCAAAACCAGTAATCCCAACAAATAACAGTCTAGAGAACTGCCAGGAGCCATCAAGGCACCTTCAAATATACTGAATTATATTGTCTAATAAAGAAAATGGAAGGATACTGAACAACTATAGAGCTAGAAAAAATATACACATAAAAATAGCTGTGTGTAGCCAGACAGTGGTGCACATCTGTAGTTGGAGCTTCTCCAGATGCTGAGGCAGAAGGATAGCTTGAGGCCAGGAGTTCAAGACCATCCTGGGCAACATAGCAAGACCCTGTCTCTACAAAACACACACATACAAAAAATTAAAAGCTGTATTTTTTCGTGGGGTGTGTGTGTGTGTGTGTGTGTGTGTGTGTGTAGAAACAGGGTCTTGCTATGTTGCCCGTGTGTGTGGGGGGTGTGTGTGTGTGTGTGTAGAAACAGGGTCTTGCTATGTTGCCCAAGTGTGTGTGTGTAGTGTGTGTGTGTGTGTGTGTGTGTGTGTGTAGAAACAGGGTCCTGCTATGTTGCCCAAGCTGGTCATGAACTCCTGGAGCAATCCTCCTGCCTCAGCCTCCCAAAGTGCTGGGATTACAGGTATATGCCACTGCATATGGCCAAGACTTCAACTCTTTAAAAACAAAAACAAAAAAGGGTGTGTTTTCTGACTTTGCGTGATAGCAATGCATCAATGGAGGTTTATCAATCCTAACAAATGTACACTGTGGTACAGGATGTCAATAGTGGCAGGCTGTATGTGTACAGAGGCAGGGGGTATACAGAACTCAGTACTTTCTGCTCAATTTTTCTGCGAACCTAAAACTACTCTACAAAATAGTCTATTGAAAAACAAACAAACAAACAAAAAAGGCCAGGCATGGTGGCTGACACCTGTAATCCTGGCACTTTGGGAGGCCAAGGTTAGAGGACAACTTGAGCCCAGCAGTTGAGACCAGTCTGGGCTGCAAGACTTCATCTCTACACAAAATGAAAAAATGAGTCAGGTGTAGTGGCACATGCCTGTGGTCCTAGCCACTCAGAAGGTTGAGGTGCGAGGATCACTGGAGCCCAGGGGGTCAATGCTGTGGTGAGCTGTGATCTTACCACTGTACTCTAGCCTGGCCATAAAGCAAGACTTCATCTCAAAAAAACAAAAAACAATTTAAAAAACAATGCGCAAAGTCATCAGAGAACAGACAAGACAGCCAGGACCTGAGAGAATAAAATCCCAGAGTAAAGAGAAAACTTAGTAAAGTGAGCCTTATATATCCTTAAGGTAGTCAACAATTCAAAGTGAGGCATAGAGGCTCAACAGAAAGTAGTAGTCAAGAGCCTGCAGCCATCCCACTGGGCCGGCAAAACAAAACCTGGAATTCAGAACCTACCAAGGAAGAGGGGCCTTGGCAGATGCCTCAGGCTTTTCAAGCAAAACCACAAAGGGCTGAACTACTAGAACAAAGACAAACTGAAACAGACCGGTCTCCCTTCCAGCATAAAACTGCATTTTCTCTGGAGGAAGATTTCATGTAGACTCACTAGCATACCGCTGTCCTACAGTATTTTCGCAACAATGGAAATGTTCCTATCTGTACTATTTGTACTATCTCTATCTGCACATGTAGCTATTGGGCACCTGAGATGTGGCTAATGTAACTGAGGAATTTAATTGCAAATTTTATTTAATTTTAATTAATTTAAACTTAAATAGGCTGGGCACGGTGGCTCATGCCTGTAATCCAAGCATTCTGGGAGGCCAAGCTGGGCGAATCACTTGAGGCCAGGAGTTTGAGACCAGCCTGCCCAACATAGCAAAACCCCATCTCTACTAAAAATACAAAAATTAGCTGGGTCATGGTGGTGCACACCTGTAATCCCAGCTACTCAGGAGGCTGAGAGGCAGAAGAATCACTTGAACCTGAGATGTGGAAGTTACAGTGAGCCAAGATGGTGCCACTGTACTCCAGCCTGGGTGACACAGCAAGACCCTCAATAGAATAGATAGATAGATAGATAGATAGATAGATAGATGATAGATAGATAGATAGATAGGATAGATAGATAGACAGACAGACAGATAGATAGACAGACAGACAAAGATAGCCAGCCAGCCAGCCACAGTGATTAGTGGCTACCATATTGAACAGCACGTGTCAAGAATTTTTCATACCCAAGGACCAATGCTAAAAAACAAAGTTGTCATTCTGACAAGAAATATAATCAAATGCCAAAAACCAATGGGGGAAAAGATATTGGTAGAAGCATCACCACAGTTATCCAGCTATTGAAATTTTAAAACAGGGACTTTAAAATAACAATAGAAATGTTCAAGAAAATGGATGGAATGACAGAGAACTTCAGCAGAAAGCTGGAATCTACTTTTTAAAAAAACAAATTCAACAAATGGCTACTCATAACTTGACTTATAAATACCACCTGTACATCTCACCATATATAAAATTTACCTCCAAAAAAAGAACCATAAACAAATATTAAGCTTTACTTTATGATACACATGCTGAAGTGTTTAGCAGTACAGTGTACTGGTATCTATAACTTACTTTGAATTGCCTCATAAGATAAAAATGGATTGATAAATGGATAGAGGGAAAGATGGGATAAAGCAAATGTCACAAAATGTTAACTGTAGAATCCAGGTGGTGGGTGTATGTGTGTTTGCTGTATAATCTGAACCCCAAAAGAGCCAATCCTTCAAGATGGATCCTAAGTGGCTAACTGGGTCTAAATTAAAAATAAGAGTCAAGCAGCCACTTGCTGATTAGAGGTCACACACTTACTATTAGTTCCAGGGAAACTTACATGTCTGTTTAACTTTGGGACTTTCATAGCTTCCTGTTCCTATATATTCTGCCTGAACCAACCAGTCAACCAATCAGAACTAAGCAAGTTTGGGCTGGGTGTGGTGACACACCTGTAATCCCAACACTTTGGGAGACCAACGTGGGAGGATCACTTGAGGCCACAAGTTGGAGGCTAGGCTGGGCAACATGGCAAGATCCCGTCTCTAACAAAAAGGAGGGAAGGAGGGAAGAAGGGAGCAAGTTCTAATCCTCCATTTGCATAAATGGACTTGAGTGGGAACCTGGGTGGGACCTCTATAAAAGACAATACCTCCCTCAGGTTGAGGGTGATCTCTGGGCAAATAAATAAAAAATAAATACATAAAAAGATAATCCCTCCCTTTGATCTCTGGAAAGTATCTTCATTTTTACACAGAAGGCTATGCCTTCCTAGTTTGCAAACTGCTCACTCGAATAAAGCCTCTTTCCTCTAAATTCCTTTTCAGAGAACTTTTGTTCACAAATCCATCCTTTTTATTTTATTATTACTATTTTTTTAATGTTTTACAGTAAAATATTGGTGAGAAGAGGAATTTTTAAAAGATAGGCCAGACTGAAAATACACAGATTGAAACAGAAAAGCAGTAAAAGGAAATATAAAAAAAGTATTGAGGGGAGGGAAAACATCAGAAATATACAGATCATTTTTAAAGTCTTATATATATAGAACTAAAATGCCAGAAGCAAAGGAGAAAGAGAAAATGTTAAAAAAAAAAAAAAAAAAAAAAAAAAAGTTAAAAGAAATACTTGCAGAGACACTGCCTAAGAATTTTCCAAAACTGGGGAAAGCTATTAAGAGATTCAAGAAGCTCTATAAACCCCAAGCAGAATCACACACACACACACACACACCCCCTAGGCACACACCTGTAGATCAAGTGCTTAAACAAAAGACAAAGAAAAACCCTAAATGCAGCCAGAGGGGGGAAAAGGACATATTGCTATCAAAGTAGCCAATTTTCTATGGAAATAATAGAAGGCAGAATTAAATGGAATGATGTAATTAAAGTGCAGACAGAAAGTAACTCTCAAAACATACTTAGGAGAAAATATACGTTGAAATTAAAATAGTTTTGCAGAAATTTACAGTTTATAAAATTCACCTAGAATGCAAAGGACAAAAAAATAGGCCCTTGAAGAACAATCAGGAGGATTTACACTATCAGTTATGGTAATGACACTGACACAGGCAGAAGAACAGTCAAAATGATGAATAAAGAGTCCAAAAACAGACCCACACATATGAGGTCACCTGATTCATGAATATGGCAGCTGTCACTGTTATGTAGTAGAATAATAAATGGTGCTCAGTTTAGGGATAGCCACATGGGGAAAACAATGCATCTTAATCTCTACCTCATATCATACACAAAAATCAATTCCAGATGGGTGGCAAATCAAAATGTAAAAGGTGAAAGAATAAAGCTTTAAAAAGGAAACAGGAAAATATCACAGTTACTTTAGGGAAGGTAAACACTTCTTAAATAGGACACAAATGGCAATCATAATCATAAGGGAAATCTTTCAAAAATAAAAACATATTAAACTATATTAAAATTATTAAAATTAAGACCATGTATTCACCTAAGACAGCCTGGGGAGTGAAAAAGCAAGTCATAAAATTGAAGATATTTTCCCAAAAGTTTCATAAGGAGAGTATCTTTTAAAATCACTCACTGTCTCACACACACACACACACACACACACACACACACACACACACACCCCCCCCAACAAGAATAAAACAACCAAGCACATATATAAAGTCAAAACACACTTTCGGCCAGGCACGGTGGTTCACGCCTGTAATCCCAGCACTTTGGGAGGCCGAGGCGGGCGGATCATGAGGTCAGGAGATCGAGACCATCCTGGCTAACACGGTGAAACCCCGTCTCTACTAAAAATACAAAAAAAAAAAATTAGCCAGGCGTGGTGGCAGGCGCCTGTAGTCCCAGCTACTCGGGGGGCTAAGGCAGGAGAATGGCGTGAACCTGGGAGGCGGAGCTTGCAATAAACCGAGATCACGCCACTGCACTCCAGCCTGGGCGACAGAGCAAGACTCTGTCTCAAAAAAAAAAAAAAAACACTTCATAAATACACAAATTTAGTCAATACACTTGACTTGGGTAGTGGTTATATAAGTGTGTTCATATTATAAATGTTTACCATGCTGTTTACATACTATTTGTACACATTAAACTATCTTACAATTCAATAAGATAGTTTATTTAAAAATGGATGCATCTGGCTGGGCATGGTGGCTCACACCTGTAATGCCAGCACTTTGGGAGGCCGCGGCGGGCAGATCACCTGAGGTCAGGAGTTCAACACCAGCCTGGCCAACATGGCAAAACCCCATTTCTACTGAAAATACAAAAATTAGCCGGGCATGGTGGCGGATGCCTATAATCGCAGCCACTGGGGATGTGAGGAAGGGAGAAGTGCTTGAACTGGAAAGGCCAAGGTTGCAGCGAGCTGAGTTCGCACCGCTGGACTCCAGCCTGGGCGACAGAGTGAGATTCCATCTCAAAAAAAAAAAAAAAAAAGTGGATGCATCTATCATTATTCATACAAAGCCACTTCTTTCAAAGATTCTTCCCTGAAAAGCAACAGCAGCACATAATACCAAAAGCAGGCTGCCAGGAAACAACTATGGGAGACTCCCTATCATCATATCATTACTACTGTATAATTTTCTTTTAAACCATGCCACTTTAATAGCTTCTACCTATAAAATGTACACAATGTCCTAAGACTGTATTAAATACTTTATATACATTATGGAGTTTAACCTTCACAACAACCTGTGAGGTAGTTACTATCATCATTATATTACAGATGACTAAACTGAGGCCAAGAAAGGTCAAACAACTTGCTCAGGGTGACACAATAAGTGGCAGAACTAAAATTATAAGCCTGTGAATAAATACGGAAATATAATTAGTTACTTAATATTTAGGACTATCAGACATAAGTATATTGTTTCATGGTTTTATGACTTAATTTTTTTTTAAAAAAGCAATTTAGAGCAAGTAAAATCTTTAATAAATTTAAACACATATTTCTGTCATATTAGACAGCTTCAAAACCATATTACAAGCAAAAATTCCCTCAATGAATTTATTTTTTCTAAGTATTTTGTTTGAAAATGGTATCCTGTTTTTACAATCACAAATTGACAATTTCTATAATTATATTTAACCATTTACAATGAATGCTTTCCTTAGATTAGAAGTATAATTTTATTTTCACTTTACTATTACTCAAAATCAAATACATTCCTATAACATACACGTAAAAATTAAGTAAAAGAGTTATCTATAAATGTTGATATACCAATTCTCATTTAAGTATATTAGATTTCAGTTGCCTCTTCTATAAATTAAGTTAGACGAAATGTCTATGTAAATGTTTTCTAAAATTTCTTCAGCTTTAAAGTTATGTGCTTCCAGCCGGGTACAGTAGCATGCCCACCTGTAGTCCCAACTACTCAGGAGGCTGAGGCAAGAGGAACGCTTGAGCCCAGGAGTCCAACAGCAGCCTGGGCAACATATAGCTGCAGTGAGCCATGATCACACCACTACACTCCAGCCTGGATGACACAGTGAGACTCTGTCTCCAAAAAAAAAATAGAAAAATTGTTTAGGAAGCCAGGAAAGAAAGTTTCAATAAAATATACACTAACTGTGCTGAATGATAAAGGTCCAACCAGATGAGGACTTAAAAAACAAACAAACAAAAAATCCACCAGATTTGGTGATTAACAAATAACTCATCAGTGTCTTCGAGAGATTTTCAGGAAGATGAGAGAAAATCCTCGGAGAAGGATTGTGGGAAACAGAGATCCACAACTGAGCTCAAATCACAGCTCTGCAGTTTATTAGCTGTGCACCACTGGACAACCTGCTTAGCATATCTGAATCTCAATGTCCCTATTTGTAAAATGAAGATAGTATTATCATCTATTATGGTTGGTGTCAGAGTAAAGGGTAATTATGCAAAGTTTCTAGCACAGCGGCTGAACCTAAGCAGTCAGTAAATATCATTATTTCATGAACTGTTTACTTTTAGATTCTTATTCCTCATATAAGAGCATCTACCTTAATAACATATAAAAGAGAAAACAGACCTAAAACTTATTTCAAGGTAATACAGAGTAGTGAAAAATTAAAATTAAAAAAAGGCCAGGCATGGTGGGTCAAGCCTATAATCCCAGCACTTTGGGAGGCTGAGGCAGGCAGATCACTTAAGGTCAGGAGTTCGAGACCAACCTGGCCAACGTGGTGAAACCCTGCCTCTACCAAAAAATACAAAAGTTGGTCAGGCATGGTGGCGCAAGCCTGTAATCCCAGCCACTTAGGAAGCTGAGGCAGGAGAATCATCTGAACTCGGAAGGCAGAGGCTGCAATGAGCCAAGATTGTGCCACTGTACTCCAGCCCGGGCGACAGAGCAAGACTCTGTCTCAAAAAACAAAAATAAAAAAAGTTTTGGTTTTTGCCTATTCAAAGCCAATAATGTGAAAGACCAGAAATATCCTTGTCATGATAAGAATGTGAAGAAAAGAGCATTTTCACACTACTGATGAGATGATAAACCAGACTAGCTTATTTCTGAAGGAAATCCGGCAGCGTCCATGAGCAAAAGGTCAAAAGGTACATATGCTTTGACCTAACAATTCTCCCTCTAGAAATATGTTATGAAAATGTGCCTACAAGTATCCATAGACACAGAAGAAGGTTCTCTCTGACATAATCAAAAAACTGAATGTGTATCATTGAGGACTGGTTAAATGAAGCATAATATGTATTTTGTAAAATTATAAAATACAGCCACAATATAAAAGGAGAAACTGTCCCTACTTCATGTCCTTTCTCTATTATCAAATTTTGTCTGACAGAGCTTCCATTACCTCTTTTTTTTTTTTTTTGAAATGGAGTTTTGCTCCTGTTGCCCAGGCTGGAGTGCAATGGCATGATCTCGGCTCTCCGCAACCTCCGCCTCCTGGGTTCAGGCAATTCTCTTGCCTCAGCCTCCCGAGTAGCTGGGATTACAGGCATGCGCCACCAAGCCCAGCTAATTTTGTATTTTTAGTAGAGACGGGGTTTCTCCATGTTCGTCAGGTTGGTCTCGAAGTCCCGAATTCAGGTGATTCACCCGCCTCGGCTTCCCAAAGTGCTGGGATTACAGGCATGAGCCACTGCGCCTGCCCGCTTCCATTACTTTTTTAATTTAAAAAATATTTAATTGGCCAGGTGCAGTGGCTCACACCCATAATCCCAGCACTTTGGAAGGCCAAGGCGGGTAGATCACGAGGTCAGGAGATCGAGACCATCCTAGCCAACATGGTGACACCCCGTCTCTACTAAAATACAAAAAATTAGCTGGACGTGCTGGTGCACGCCTGTAGTCCCAGCTACTTGGGAGGCTGAGGCAGAGGAATCGCATGAACCTGGGAGGCGGAGATTGCAGTGAGCCAAGATGGTGCCACTGCACTCCAGCCTGGTGACAGAGAGACTCCATTTCAAAAACATAATATATATATATACACATATATATCAAATAATTTTTAATTTAGTATACTGGTTTTTGGATATACACGACATTCTTTGTAATGCAATGTTTTCTCACGAAAGAAATGTTTGTTCCTTTTAATGTCAAAGTTTAGCACATATTAGATTCTCTGTCCTAAGTAATACAATCTTGCCACACCAGCTGATGCCTAAATTATTCACTGGCCACTGAACTGGCACTCTTTCATGGTGGCACACATGCTGTTAATAACATTCAGCGTGCTGAATTCCATTCACAGGAAAATGCTGAAGACTCAGAACAAATAGGTACACACATTTTGAAGTGTGTGAGGTCGGGAAGGACATCTAATCCATGATACCATTACATTCTATTGACATAGTACATTCATGAAGCTATATGCACTTTTAAAACAAAGCTACATATATAGCACAAGGAAAAAAACTAATAACCTTTGACATTAAAGGCTTTTAAAACCACCAAAAATTTTAAAACCACCACTAAAGTCTTCTTTTAACCTACGAGTAACTACAGTCAGCCTTCTGTACCTGCGGTTTCTACACTCATGGTCTTAACCAACCACAGATTAAAAAACGGACGATCATATCTGTACAGAACACCTACAGACTTTTTTTCCTTGTAAATATTCCCTAAACAATACAGTATAATAACTGTTTACAAAGCATTTACATTGTATTAGGCATTATAATAAGTAATCTAGAGATTAAAGTATACAGGAGGCAGTGCATAGGTTACGTGGAAATACTATGCCATTTTATATAAGGGACTTGAGTGTCTGTGGATTTTGATGTCCGTGGGGGGTCCTGGAACCAATCCCTCAGATATCAAGGGACAACCACATCTAATGGGTATAAACAATTCTTAAATACAGTCATTAAAACCTGATATGAAATGACAGATCAGACTGGTTTGCATGGTATTACATTTACTACATATTTTACAGCTACAGTGTACAGAATTAAATAAACTCACTTTGTGACCAAGCCTTTAAAAATGTTTTTGCCCTATGCCTAACTAGTATTCTTTAACATCTATGTATTACTGTCTTACAATCTAATGTCACACATAAGGAAAGAGGATAGAAATACGTACTTTAACTCATTAATGTACAAACATATAAAATTAAGTAGCCTCAAAAGTCACATATAAAAATCAGTAATAGCATTAAGATTAAAATTAACAGCTCCTGGTCCACTCGTTCTATGCAAATTTGATTATATTATTATTCTTATCTTCTTCATATTATTGAAATCACTTATTGAATCAAACGCACTGGTTTACCATTATATAACAACAAATAAGTGGCCAGGCGCAGTGACCCATGCCTGTAATCCTAGCACTTGGGAGGCCAAGGTGGGTGGACCACTTGAGGTCAGGAGTTCGAGAACACCCTGGCCACATGGTGAAACCTCTTCTCTACTAAAAATACAAAAATTAGCCAGGTGTGATGTCAGGTGCCTCTAATCCCAGCTATTTGGGAGGCTGAGGCAGGAGAATCGTTTGAACCAGGGAGGCAAAGGTTGCAGTGAGTAGGCATTGTGCCACTGCACCCCAGCCTGGGAAACAGTCAGACTCCTTCTCAAAAAAAAAAAAAAAAAAAAAAAAAAAAGAAGTAAGGAATTATCATAGAGAAGTTCATTGGAGAGAATCAAGTAAGGATTCATTAAAATGTAGGAAAATGATTAGATGTGAAACATGATACCATTTTTCATTTCAGGAAGGAATGGAGGGCAGTTAGGAAAAAATTGGGAAGGAAGGAACCTAGAAGTTACAAGTGTCTAGGCACACAGGAATCATAGAATTCTGGAACTGAAAGGGATTCTAGATAACCTTCACAGGATCTAACACTTTAGATATCTAGATTGATTACAATGCTGTTTCCAAATGAATAGAATTTAGTACATGGTAAAGTAGTAGTATTGCTTCTCCCTCTCCCTCTAAGGAGTTTCATTGCTTAGGTACTGTACAGGTCTCCTGAGTCACACAAATTTTTGGTTTCCCAGTACATATAAAAGTACTTAAGAGACCTATCTAAAATATATTCTCATGGCACAGAGCCCAAGGACAACATTCTAAGCAAGGTACTGTACTGTACTGTGTGTGTGTTTGTGTGTGTGTGTGTGTGTGTGTGTGTGTGTGTGTCAGACAGGGTTTCACTCTGTTGCCCAGGCTGGAGTACAGTGACACAATCACAGTTCACTGCAGCCTTGATTTCCTGGGCTCAAGTAATCCTCCCACCTCAGCATCCCAGATAGCTGACAGGTAGATCCTCACACCTCAGCCTCCCAGGTAGCTGAGATTACAGGTGCGCTCCACCATGCCCAAGTTTTTTTTTTCTTTTTTATAGAGATGGGGTCCCAATATGTTACCCAGGCTGGTCTTGAACTCCTGGGCTCAGGCAATCCTCTTTGGCCTACCAAAGTGCTGGGATTACAGGCATTAGACACTATACCTCACCCTTAGTTCTGATTTTTAGAAACATGTTAATTTTGCACATGGTGAAATCAATCAATCAACAAGGACATGGGAGAACCAAAATGGAATACAAACAGAAACAAATAAACTTAACTGTATTTCAAAAATAATAACATAATCTGAATTAATAACATAATAACATAACACTGAAGGTGGGAGAGAAGGAGTTTGGGGAGGAACTAACCTAAGTGACTTTGGAACACAGTATTTTGACTACATACTCCAAGTCTCAGGCTAAAGAATAAAAGAGCTGCAAATACATGTTGTACTCTGGTTACTAAATTAGGAGTGGCAGGGGTGAACAATTCTAAAACTCCTTTAAATGTATTCAAAAATTGAGCAAATAAGTAACATATTGTGGCTAATGAGAGTCAGTTTCTTGGTGTCAAATGAGGGATTACACATAAGAAAGAACAAACTCTCAGGTATCAAAATTGAACATATCAGCATGAATTTATGATTTTAATATACAAACAGATAGACATAGAAATATACACATAAAACCGGGTGTGGTAATTGTAGCACTTTGGGAGACCAACACTGGCAGATTGCTTCAGCTCACCCTTGGCAACATGGCAAAACCCTGTCTCTACAAAACAATACAAAAATTAGACAGGCATGGTAGAATGCACCTGAAGTCCCAACTACTCAGGAGGCTGAGGTGAGAGGGTCATATGAGCCCGGCGGGGTGGAGGTTGCAGTAAGCCAAGATCATGTCACTGTACTCCAGTCTGGGTGACTGAGTGAGACTCTCAAAAAAACAAAACAAAAAAATACTACACACATAAACACCCACAAATATATCAACATACAGGAATACCTCAGAGATATTGCGGGTTTGGTTCCAGACCACCACAATAAAGCAAATACCCCAATAAGGTGAGTCACACAAATTTTTTGGTTTCCCAGTACATATAAAAGTTATGTTTACATTATACTGTAGTCTATTAAGTGTGCAACAGCATTATGTCTAAAAAAAGTATAGATCTTAATTTAAAAATACTTGATAGCTAAAAAATGCTAACAGGAATCTGAACTTTCAGTCGTAATACTTTGGCTGGTTGGCTGGTGGAGGGTCTCACCTTAATGTTGATGGCTGCTGACCAATCAGGATGGTGGTTGCTGAAGGTTAAAATGGCTGCAAGTTCTTTTTTTTTTTTTTTGAGATGGAGTCTTGCTCTTGTCACCCAGGCTGGAGTGCACTGGCAAGATCTCTCAGCTCACCGCAACCTCCGCCTCCCAGGTTTAAGCGATTCTCCTGCCTCAGCCTTCCGAGTAGCTGGGATTACAAGCACCTGCCATCACGCCCAGCTAATTTTTGTATTTTTAGTAGAAGTAGAGACAGGGTTTCGCCATGTTGGCCAGGCTGGTCTCGAACTCCTGACCTTGTGATCTGCCCGCCTCAGCCTCCCAAAGAGCTGGGATTATAGGCATGAGCCGCCGCGCCTGGCCTCTTTTCTTTCTTTTTTTTTTTTTTTTTTTTTGAGACAGGGTCTCACTCTGTCACCCAGACTTGAGTGCAGTGGCACAATCTCTGCTCACCGCAACCTCTGCCTCCCAGGCACAAGCAATCCTCCCACCTCAGCATCCAAGAAGCTACGACTACAGACACACACCACCAAGCTCAGCTAATTTTTGAATTTTTGTAGAGATGAGGTCCCACCACATTGCCCAGGCTGGTCTGGAACTCCTGACCTCATGATCCTCCCACCTCAGCCTCCCAAAGTGCTAGGATAACAGGCGTGAGCCACTGCACCTGGCCAACGATGTCTCAAAGACTATAGTAAAGTTTGCCACATTGATTTGCTCTTTCATAAAAGACTTCTCTGTAGAACGCGATGCTATTTAATTAAGTTTTACCCACAGGAGAACTTCTTTCAAAATTGGAGCCAATCCTCTCAAACCTTGCTGCTGGCTTTATCAACTACGTTGATATAATAGTCTAAATCCTTTGCTATCATTTCAATTGTTCACAGCATCTCCACCAGCATTAGATTCCATCTCAAGAAACCACTTTCTTTTTTTTCTCTTTTTTTTTGAGACAGAGTCTCGTTCTGCAGCCCAGGCTGGAATTGCAGTGGCATGATCTCGGTTCACTGCAACCTCTGCCACCCAGGTTCAAGCGATTCTCCTGCCTCAGCCTCCCGAGTAGCTGAGATTACAGGCACCTGCCACTGTGCCCGGCTAATTTTTGCATTTTTAGTAGAGACAGGGTTTCACCATATTGGTCAATCTGGTCTTGAACTCCTGACCTCATGATCCACCTGCCTCGACCTCCCAAAGTGCTAGGATTATAGGCGTGAGCCACCGCGCCCGGCCCAAGAAACCACTTTCTTTGCTCATCCAAAAGAAGCAACTCGTCTAGGCCAGGCACAGTGGCTCACACCTGTAATCCCAGCACTTTGGGAGGCCGAGGCAGGTAGATCACTTGAGGTCAGGGGTTCAAGACCAGCCTGGCCAACATGGTAAAACCCAGTCTCTACTAAAAATACAAAAATTAGCCAGGCATGGTGGCAGGCACCTGTAATTCCAGCTACTTGGGAGGCTGAGGCAGGAGAATTGCCTGAACCCAGGAGGTGGAGGTTGAAATGAGCCAATATTGCACCACTGCACTCCAGCCTGGGCAACACAGACTCCATCTCAAAACAAACAAACAAAAAGAAGCAACTTGTCAATAGGTCAAGTTTAATCGTCAGATTGCAGCAAGTCAGTCCCATCTTCAGACTCCACTTCTAATTCTACTAACTCCACTTCTAATTCTACTAATAGTTCTCTTGCTATTTCCACCATATCTGCAGTTACCTCCTCAAGACTGAAGTCTTGAACCCCTCAAAGTCATCCATGAGGGTTGGAATCAACTTCTTCCAAATTCCTGTTAATGCTGCCATGAATCATGAATGCTCTTAATGGCATCTACAACAATAAATCCTTTCCAGAAGGTTTTCAATTTACTTTGCCCAGATGCATCAGAGTAATTAATTACTATCTATAGCAGCTATGGCCTTACCAAACATATTTCTTAAAGAATGAGACTTGAAAGTAAAAATGACTCCCTGATGCATGCAGGGACTGCAGAATGGATGTTGTGTTAGCAAGCATGAAAACAACATTATTCTCCCTATATATCTCCATCAGAGCTCTTGGGTAACCAGGTGCCTTGTTAATGTGTAGTAATAAATATTTTGAAATATTTTTCTCTGAGCAGTAGGTCTCAACAGCATGCTTAAAATATTCAGTAAACCACGCTGTAAATAGATATGCTCTAATCCAGGCTTTGGTATTCCATTTCTAGAACATAGGCAGAGTCGAGGCAGAGTCGATTTAGCGTAATTCTAAAGGGCTCTGGGATTTTCAGAATGGTAAGTGAGCATTGGCCACAACTTAAAGTCACCGGCTGCATTATCCCAACAAAGCTAGCCTGTTCTGGCTGGGTGTGGTGGCTCACACCTGTTAATCCCAGCACTTTGGGAGGCCAAGGAAGGAGGATCACTTGAGGTCAGGAGTTCAAGACCAGCCTGGCCAACATGGTGAAACCCTGTCTCTACTAAAATACAAAAATTAGCTAGGCATGGTGGTGCGCCCCTGTAATCCCAGCTACTCGGGAGGCTGAGGTAGGAGAATCGCTTGAACCTGGCAGGTAGAGGTTGCAATGAGCCAGGATCACACCACTGCACTCCAGCCTGGGTGACAGAGCAAGACTCCATCTCAAGAAAAAAAAAAAAAAAAAAAAAGCCTGTTCTTTGAAGTTCTGAAGCCAGGCATTCACTTCTCTCTAGCTATGAAAGTCCTAGATGGTATCATCTTACAATATAAAGCTGTTTCATCTACATTAAAAATCTGTTGTGTAGTGTAGCCACCTTTACCAATGATCTCAGCTAGATCTTCTGCATCAGCGCTTGCTGCTTCACCTTGCACTTTTATGTTATGGAGAGGCTTCTTTCCTTAAACCTCATGAATCAACCTCTGCTAGTTTCCATCTTTTCTTCTGCAGCTTCCTTACCTTTCTGCACTTTCATAGAATTGAAGAGAGTTAAGGCCTGGCTCTGGCTTAGAGTTTGGCTTAAGGGAATGTTGTGACTAATTTGATCACTTATCCAGACCACAAAAATCTCTTCCAGCAGGGCGCGGTGGCTCACATCTGTAATCCCAGCTCTCTGGGAGGCCAAGTTGGGTGGATCCCCTGAGGTCAAGAGTTCAAGACCAGCCTGGCCAACATGGCGAAGCCCCGTCTCTACTAAAAATACAAAAATTAGCCAGGTGTGGTGGTGTGCACCTGTAATCCCAGCTACTCGGGAGGCTGAGGCAGGAGAATTGATCCAACCCAGGAGGCAGAGGTTGCAGTGAGCCAAGATTGCGCCACTGCACTCCAGCCTAGGCAACAGGGTGAGAGACTCCATCTCAAAAAAAAAAAAAAAAAAATCTTTTCCATATCAGCAATAACACTGTTTTGCTTTTTTACCATTTACTACTCACTGGAGTAGCACTTTTAATTTCCTTCAGGAACTTTTCCTTTGTATTCGCCACTTGACTGTTTGCCACAATAGGCCTAGCTTTCAGCCTGCCTTGGCTTTCCACACGCCTTCCTCACTAAACTTAATCATTTCTAGCTTTTGATTTAAAGCAAGAGACATGAGATCTTCCTTTCTCTTAGAACACTGAGAGGCCACTGCAGGGTTACTAACTGGCCTACTTTCAATATTGTTGTGTCTCAGGTAATAGGGAGGCCAGAGGAGAAGGAGAGACCAAGGATCAGCTGGTTGTTAGAGCAGTCGGAGCTCACACATTTATTACATTCACCATCTTATATGGGCACAGTCTGTGGTGCCCCAAAACAATTATAATAGTAACATCAAAGACTACTGTTCAAAGATCATTGTAACAAATATAATAATAAAGTTTGAAATATCATTAATTACCAAAAAGTGACATAAAATGAGCGCATGCTGTTGAGAAAATGGCACCAACAGACCTGACACAAGGTTGCCACAAACCTTCAATTTGTAAAAAGCATGTATATGTGAAATGCAATAAAGCAAAACAAGAAAACAAGGTATGCTTCTATATTTTCTAACTTTGCCACTCAAAAGACCTAAAAGAAGTAATATCCTAGAACCAATGAGCATACCTGACCTGTGTCCAGGTCCTGTTTTCCAAAAGCCATTCTCCAATAAAAGGAACAAGTGCTCCTTAGAGGTCCAATCCAAGGGCTGGACAGAAAAAGCACAAGGTAAGTCAGAACATCTGTGGTGCCAGAAAGTAAACCCTGAAGAAAGGATGCGGCCATACCACAGGGACACTGGAAAAAGCCTAAAGAAAGATGCTCTCTCTGAACCATCTGGGATAATTTACTGAACAAAACAAAGAATGATGAGTGATATTTACAACCCATTGAATTAAACAAAAATCTATGAGTCCATACTGAAAGAAAGGAGGGGAGGGGGAAAAAAAGCTCTTCTTGTGGAAGAATTCCTAATAGAGGAACTACAGAATTAGAAAACCATTTGGCAAACCTCAGTTAAGGCCAAACTCATCAACAATGCTAAAATTGGTCAGTGAATACAAGATAAGAAATAGTATGTGTGAATAGTCTCAAAGTATCTCTCCACAAGATATTGTACTTATTAATTACAAAGAAAAAAATGGTAACTTTATAGTGATAAAAACCTGGCAGTTACACCACCTCAACCAAGTGATCAAAGTTCGCCTTACCAATAATGGGACAAATTGACATCATGCGCCTCTCAATATGTGTGGACACAACATCAGTTCTGTGAAGTTCCTGCCAAAAGTGCAAAACCTGATTCTAATCGTGAGAAAACATCAGCCATAAGCAAACTGAGGAACAGTCTACAAAATAACTGGCCAGTACGCTTCAAAAGTGTCAGAGGCATGAAGGCAAAGAAAGATGTAAGGAGCTGCTGCAGCTGTCGGGCCTTAACCTGGGTACTATGTGAACGAGGTTCTGTGCAGGTGCGCTGACTCCGACCACAGGCGGAGGCTACGCCCGAAGGTTTCATAACGACGCAACATAAGCTCGAATTCACGTTTTATTGCGAGGCCTCCACAGCCAACCAATCACACAACCAATATTCAACACAGAGGCAGAAGAAAAGGGAGTTGTGGGGAACAAAGCACAACCCTGGCTAGGGAGACCAACCGGCAAACAGATGAGCCGAACAGTCCCGAAGTCCTTCGGACGCCATGGGCGGGGATGGGGTGGAGTTGTTGGGGGCGGGGGGCGGGGGGGGGGGTGGCTGCTTCTCTCCAGGTGGCAGCAGATGCCAAATCGGGAGGAAGCTTCAGAGGTCTCCTGGGCACAGCCTCTAAAAGCGTCTCGTCCTGGCACATTTTATGATCCTCCCAAATGGGTCTATTCTCATTATCTCAGCCACCTTTCACTTTCTACGGGTTCATTTCAAGTCTCAGGTGGTACCCGGTGAGGGCAGATGTTGTCACAGCAGTCCATTACATATGTTTATCGCTGGGGGGAAGGGGCGACTTTGCTGTGAGCTCAATGCTACTTGACATGAGTGACTCCATTTTGAGACATGAGAATGACATCATTATTATATATCACCAGATTAGAGGACACTAATGAGACAGGGCAAATAATGTAACATGTGATGAAGGACTGAATTCTGCGCGAGAAAAAAAGGTCCATTAGTGGGACAGTTGGCAAAATCTAAATAAAGTCAGTAAATTAGCTAACAGTATTGAGTTGATTTTAATTTCCTCAAAACCAAATCGCATTCATGAGCTGGGTGGCTGATGACTGCAGTCCCAGCTACTCAGGAGGTATGAGGCAGAAGGACTGCTTGTGCCCAGGAGTCTGACACTGCAGTGAGCTATGACTGCACCATTGCACTCCAGCCTGGGCCACAAAGCAAGACCTTGTCTTTAAGAAAAGAAAAAAAAATAGTTTAAACAGTTCATCAAATCAATAATATTGAACTGACGTTAACTGATGACGATTTTGATAATTGTACTGAAGTTATGCAAGAGAATGTCCTTATGTTTAGGAAATGTACACTGAAGCATTTAGAGGTAAAGCAACTTCGTATCACACCCTGTAGGAAAAGGCAGGTGGGTGGGTAGGTGAGGGTGGGTGTGTGGGTGTGTAAAGAGAGAATGATTGATAAAACTAGGGTGGTCAAACACTAACATGTGAAACACTGGGGAATCTGGATGAAGGGTAACAGGAATCCTTTGTACTATTTTTACAACTTTTTCGTATGCCTAAATTTACTTATTTTGTACGTTGAAGATAATTTCAATGTAAAAGTTAAAGAAAAAAAAGGAACTAAAAAAGTTTAAACTTCTCTTGTTCTCTCTCCTTGCTCCAACTACGTTTTTTTTTTCTTTTTGAGATGGAGTCTCGCTCTGTTGCCCAGGCTGGAGTGCAATGGCGCGATCTTGGCTTGGTGCAACCTCCGCCTCCCGGGTTCAAACGATTCTCCTGCCTCAGCTTCCTGACACGTGCCTGCCACCATGCCCGGCCAATTTTTGCATTTTTAGTAGAGACGGGGTTTGACCATGCTGGCCAGGCTGGACTCGAACTCCTGACCTCAGGCGATCCGCCTGCCTCGGCCTCCGAAAGTGCTGGGATTACAGGTGTGAGCCACGGCACTCAGCCTCTCCAACTACTTTTTTTTGTTCTTTGTCTACCCATTAGATTGCAAACACCATAAAAGCAGAGACTCATTTTGTTCTCCTCCTGTACAAGCAGCACCAAGCACCACACTTTACATTTTAGAGGCACTAAGTATTTTGATATTTAATCTTGGACCATATTACAGTTTCTATTCACATATCTTTTCATTGACACAATTTTAATACATTCTACTGATGAATGTATACGTAAAATGTGGTATATATCTATACAATGGTTTATCATTTGGTAATAAAAAGTAGTATTGATACATCCTACAACATGGATGAACCTTGAAAATATTATGTTAAGTGAAAAAAAACTCAGTCAAAAAGGACCATATATTGTATGGTTACATGTATATGACATGTCCAGAACAGATGATCTACACAGGCAGCAAGTAGATTAGTGGTTGCTTAGGGCTGGGGGTGATGGGCAGACTGGGGAACAATGGCTAAAAGGCACAGGGGCTTCTTTTGAGGGTAATGTAAATATTCAAAAATTGTGTCAGGTGAGAAATAATTTGGCCAAAAAAATTTTTAACTTAAAATTTTAATTGATTGTGCTGATGATGGCACAACTATAAATATACTAAAAGCCATTAAATTGTACACTTAAATGAATGAATTTCAAGGTATGTAGATTATATCTCAATAAAGCTGTTTTTAAAAACAAAAACAAAACAAAAAAACTTAAGAGCTCTGCTAGAATTTTTAATAGAAGGCCTGATATATGTAGTCGACTATCTGTATCTATGTAAAGTCCTTTATGTAGTAAAGTACTACACATTTGCAGCCACAGGTATGGCGCTGAAAACCATTTCATTTGGCCGGGAGCGGTGGCTCACGCCTGTAATCCCAGCACTTTGGGAAGCTGAGGCGGGTGGATCACAAGGTCAGGAGATCGAGACCATCCTGGCTAACACGGTGAAATCCCGTCTCTACTAAAAATACAAAACAAATTAGCCAGGCGTGGTGGCGGGCGCCTGTAGTCCCAGTTACTCGGGAAGCTGAGGCAGGAGAATGGCGTGAACCCGGGACACAGAGCTTGCAGTAAGCAGAGATTGTGCCACTGCACTCCAGCCTGGGCAACAGAGAGAGACTCCATCTTAAAAAAAAGAAAACCATTTCATTTTAGAATTTCCTAATCTTCTATTAAAACTAAACTCAATTGACAACCTTGTATTTGTCTAATAAAGGTTCCCAAACAACTACTTTATGATATACAAAGGAAATCACCAGCAATTTCATCCCAATGCTGAGCTTTTTTAGGTTAAGAGTGGCTTAGTGAGAGAAAATGCTCAAGACCAGTCAACCCTGGCTCCTTCTCTGCTCTGCTCTCAAGGGTCATTCTGGGGTCATCGCTCCCCTAGAAGCCTTCCCTGCCCCTCAGATCAGGCTCGGAGCCCTCCTTTGGGTTCCTATATCACCCTGCACACACCTCTCCACCCTGGCATTTCTTGAAGCAAACTATTTTTCCCCTCCATTAAATGATGAAATCATTAATCAAATAAATTAATGAACATACATAAATCACCTTTGTATTCTTAGCACCTAGCACTGTACCAGCACCCAAAAAGGCCTAACAAAATTTGTAAAGTTAAACTTACAGTGTGAATTTGAACCTGTCTGACTTACATAAGTCCCAGTTTTCTCCTTATCAAAGAGTAATGCCACCCAGTCTTAACTACCCCATAGAGAAGTGAGAAACAAACTAGAAAATATAACGAAAGGCACTTTGAAAAAATGATGCATTATACATACACGGTGTTTCATCATAAAGTACCCTATGTAAAATATTAGCTGTTATTTTACGGGTCTTCCTATGTAGCTTAATTTTGTTACAGAAACTTTGATACTTCTGGATCTAAGAAGGCATGAGAGGTAAGAATGCCATGAAAGAACAAATATGTCTAAATTAACTGTTTATCATTACATACCTTTTTGTTAACTATTACATGCAAAATAGCATTTTTTAAAACTCAACAGCAATTAATGCTAAATTACTCAGTAGAGTAGCAAAGAATATAACTGCTACACAGGTTATTTTTACAGCCCACTTTCCTGTCTCTGTGTTCTGAAATGACTTAGAATTGCAGGCTAAAATTCTATATTTAAAAAAAAAGAAAGAAAAAGAAAAAGAAATTCATGACCTAAATGTTGCCACCACACCTCATAAATACAGCACCTTCTGCCGCTAAAGCCTTTTACACGTTTAAGAGCCCTACGTGTTCTTGACAGAAACCATACTCAAGCAGCTCAATTTAGAACATGCTGACCTTAAGCAAATCAATGCCCTTAGCATGTACTTCTGGCTTGTATCACCGCAAGAGTTAGACAGCCTCACCATCTATAGTAGTCAACAATTTCTGGCCACTGTCCCCTGTCTATTTTAAGATATCCCTACTACACTTCTGTGTTGCACAAAGAAATAGAATACACATAAACCTGAGTTTAAACACAAATCGTTTACCTCAGAAATCAGGATATGTGCATTCCTACTGTGCTTTGCTCAAAAATATTTAATTTGGTTAGTTTCCACTTCCTGCTTTCATTTATGAAATAAAAAATATTTTAACAAAAATTGAAAAATCAAGTATAAGACACTTTAGCTTACTGCCTTATCAGATTTATAAGTAACCTAGTCATAAACTAGGCCAGAATTGGCAGGGTCCCAAATAAAGTACAAACAAATACTTAAACAGAGTAGTGGTATCTGCCATTTTCATGCAAAATTACACTAGATATTATAACAGTACCTGATTAAGGACTACAATATATTTTCACTGATATACCTGAATACTTACTAACTCTTCTAACTCTTGGATCTAAATGACATAAAATCTATTTTTAGTTTTTTATCGAGGCAACATCAACCAAAATGCCTGCACTAGTCTTTGTTTACAAATAAGAGCCTCTTATTTTTCACTCTAAATCCAGAGCCTGTAATTTAGCATAGCAATTGTATAGCTTCTGAACGTCGGGTAAATTATTTACCTGAAATTTATATATAAACACAAATTAGAAACTACTAACTGTATTTAGCAATTATTCATAGATTTTTTCATTCCTAATACAAAGGCTAGTATTTGTGCAAAGGCCTAATGCTAGAAACCAGTATCATAAAATATTCAGCATTTTAGATTGCTTTTTAAAGGATTTCCTTCATTCCCTTAAAAGATTTAGTAAACCAACAGACATTCTCAAGTATTAAAAAAAAAAGACTTTTTTTTTTAACTCTAGTGGAAAAAGATTTCAAATAAAGAAAATGAGGTAATTCTGATATGCAGAATAATGCAGGACCCAAATGAAGTGAAGTCATTTACTAGCAAGTGAACTAAATATAGGGCCCAAGCAGCTGAAGCCTGAGAGTTTATATAATATGCTAGCTCACTACTAAAAGCTCTCAAGACAGAATCCATAGAGTACCAAGGGAAAGAAAAAAACAAAAACTACTATTCTTCTCATACTGTTAAATAAGATTTTACAATTTTTTTCCAGAAAAAAATTAAAAGCTAAACTTGTATATTGAAAAAAAAATCTTTTGGGGAGCACAGATATCTAATAAATCTAATTATGTGATACTAAGCAAGAGCTACTACCCTGCAACAACAGCAAATTTAAAATTTTAAATGATCTGAAAAGTTTCAATGGTATCTAGCACTCTACTACTAAAACCCATACAATCAAGAATATACTAAGATACATAGCCGAAAGAATGAAAGTCTATCAAAGAGATATCTACAATCCAGTGTTTACTGCACCACTATTCACAATAGGCAAGATTTGGAATGAACCTAAGTGTCCATCAACATATGAATGGATAAAGAAAATGTGATACATATATACACAATGGATACAAAGAATGAGATCCTGTCAATTGCAACAACATGGATGGAACTGAAGGACATTATGTTACGTGAAATAAGCCAGGCACAGAAAGACAAAACTTCACAATGTTCTCGCTCATATGTGGGAGCTAAAAATTAAAACAATTGAACTCATGGAGATAGAGTAGAATGATGGTTACCAGAGTCTAGGAAGGGTAGTAGATGGGGGTAGGGAGTAGAGATGATTAAGGGGTCCAACTAAATAGTTAGAATGAATAATATGTAGTATTTGATAGCACAACAGAGTGACCACAGTCAAAAATAATTTATTGTTCATTTAACAATAAGTAAAGGAGTCTAACTGGAATGTTTGTAACACAAAGAAATGACAAATGCTTGAAGCAATGGATAGTCCATTTACCCTGATGTGATTATTATGTACTGTATGCCTATATCAAAATATCTCAAATACCCCATAAATATATATACCTACTATGGACCCATAAAAATAAAAATGTTTTTAAAAAAAGAATATACTAAAGTTTTATCAGGCTGTTATTTCTAATTCCTAATACACACTTTTTTTTTCAGAGGGTCTCACTCTGTCACTCAGGCTGGAGTGCAGTGGCATTATCATAGCTCACTGTAGCCTCTAACACCTGGGCTCAAGGGATCCTCCTACCTCAGCCTCTTGAATAGCTAAGACTACAGGCATTTACCAACATTCCTGGCTCATTATTTTTTTTCTTTTTTTGGAGAGGCAGGGTCTCGCTCTGTTGCCCAGGCTGATCTTAAACTCGTGGCCTAAAGCGATCCTCCCACTTCCCAAAGTGCTGGGATTGCAGGTGTCAGCCACCAAGCCCAGCTCAAATACATATTTTAATAAGCTTTACTAACACTAAGTGACATAAATGGGCAATTCTTTCTGATAACCTACTGGTAGGGCATGTATTTAGAGATGATTTGTGTAAGAGTTAATTAATTTCTCCTTTATTTTATACTGGGCACTATAGCATATACTTGCAAGAAGGGTAATCAGGTACAGTGAAAGGCAAATGCAGTATCAGAAAATACTCCTTGGTGGGTCTAAATTTATATCCCCCATGTTCTAACCATTTCTAACAATAAACTGCATGAATGACCAATATTGGCAGATCCTGTATTTGTCTATATTTGATGGCAGGTCCATCATGTTGGACCTCGTAGGGCTTAGCAAATACCAAGAACATAAATTCACTCAGGCTTATATGAAAATAATTTAAGCTCAAAGTTATCAAACTATAAATTCAAAGCCATTTTACACTCCAGAATGAGTTTTCAGTATTCTGAATCTTGGTAATCATTAGTTAGCCTCTCATACTATCTATTGCACTTCAGACTAGTGTTACATTGTAGCACTTTATCAATACTTACATGGGCATTATTTTCTTCTTTAACTTCCCCCAAGAAGCAAGACCAAAATAGCATTACCCATAGCATACATGTGGATAGAACATAATAAAACTGGTTATGATCAGGTGACCTAAAGAGTCACGGGAGCCAAAGAAGTATATTTGTGTTTTGTTTTGTTTTGTTTTTTTGAGACAGAGTTTTGCTCTTGTGGCCCAGGCTGGAGTGCAATGGCGTGATCTCGGCTCACTGCAACCTCCACCTCCTGGGTTCAAGTGATTCTCCTGCCTCAGCCTCCCAAGTTGCTGGGATTATAGACACCCACCACCACACCCAGCTAATTTTTGTTATTTTTAGTAGAGATGGAGGTTTCGCCATGTTGGCCAGGCTGGTCTTGAACTCCTAACCTCAGGTCATCCACCCGCCTCAGCCTCCCTAAGTGCAGGGATTACAGGCATGAGCCACTGCACCCGGCTGTATATCTGAATCTTAAAATCATTAATCAGAATAACTTTCTGAATTCTTATACAGGTTGAGCATCTCAAATCCAAAAATCTGAAACTTTTTGGGCATTGACATGACACTCAAAGGAAACGAATTTTCAGATTTGGGGGCGCTTAACTAGTTGGCAGTGCAAATATTCCAAAATCCGGAAAAATCTGGAATCCAAAACACTTCTGGCCCCAAAAGTTTCAGATAAGGGCTACTCAAACCTGTATATAATTTTTCTAAATGTTCAGTTACATATGATTGATTATATCTTTAATAAACTATTTCTCTCAAGTGCTAAAATGCCCAATGATATATACAAAGATTAATGTAAATACTTTCCAACATTTAAAGACTTCTGTTTGATCATTATTAATCACCTATCATTCCTTCAAGTCTTCCATTAAAAATAAAAATAACCAGATGTCTTTGGCATGGAACTTTGCAGTGGAGATTTCTATCCTGCTTGGGTAGATTTTATGTCTTGATTTTTTTTAATCTCTTTAAAACGAACCTAAATTGATCCTCTCTTGATTTCCTTATTTAACTGAAGCGGTCTCTTCTACCACAAACACACACAAAAGTATTTCATTTAGCAGAAATTTCACATTAATAAACAACCAAAAAGTATGGAGTTGTTACCTACCTGTAGTACCGAGATTGTAGATATGTTGAACAAACAGTCTTTGATACATGACTGGCCGACCCAAAGTCTATTACTTTAACCCTGTAAGGCTGCCGAACAGGATCCACCAACATAATATTCTCTGGCTTGAGATCAGCATGAATTAAACCAAGACTTTTCAATTTTTTCAGTGCAGTGGCCACTTGTTGAAGAATGGGCCGAATCACTTTTAGTGGCAGGGGACTAAATTTATTTTGTTTCAGAAAGTCATACAAGTTTTGTTCCAGCATCTCAAAGACTAAACAAGTATGGTTACGGTGCTGAAAGCATTCATAAGCTCGTACAAAGTTATATTCATCAGCATTTTCAGTACTGAGCCTTGCTAATATGCTCACTTCTATTTGACCTTGACGTGCATAAGAAGGATGATTCTTCAAAATTTTGATTGCTACAATTTCATTTGTCCCTCTTTTCCAGCATTTAACTACCTGGCCAAACGTGCCTCGACCAAGAAAATCAAGGACTTCATAAGTATTTTTCATGGAGCATAAGACTTCATGCTGTACTAACTGATAGTCACCTTCTCCAGTGGTACAATTCTGTTTTGATCCTGTGGTAGCTGTCACAACTGTCACTGGATTTCCCATGTTGGTTTGCAACATTGCAGGAAGTATGGACAATTCATCGACAATCTGCATTGCGCTGCTATGATTATCCAACTCCTCACTCTTGCGCTTCAATCCACATCGCTGGGGGCCTTCCAGGAAATGCAATCTGTTTCGCCACGCCCCAATCTGAGGTGCCTGCACGTGAGCTTGCTGTGCCTGAGCTGCTATGACCTTTGTAGCACCTGCAGTGTTTTTCAAAACAACAGCACTTGTCTGCAATGAAAAGTTGTGTCCTCGAGGTCTATTAAATGGTATCTTTGTCTGAAAAGCACTACCCTTAGTGGGAGGATGAGAATTTCCAAAGTTTCTACCATTCACATAGGTCCGTGGATAGTTTCTTTCCTGGAATACACAACTGCTTGGCTCTACTTTGAGTTTCTTCACACTACAAAAGGCACTTGACTGAGTTTGATAAACATATGGTGGGTAGACCAAGACTTGTGAGGCCATACCTGCAAAAAAAAAAAGGAAAAGAAAAAAAAGGAAAGAAGAAATATTAATGTCAACAATTTTTTTTTCAATTTTAAATATCAGGAAGAAAACTCTTAAGGGTCAAATTCACAATTTGTAAAAAAGTAATTAATTTCCACGAAGATGATTTTTTCCCTTGGAGAAGATAACTATCTTTATAATATCTCCATTTCAGTTAATTGGTGCTTCAGCTATTCTGAGTATTGCATTAAAAGGCTAAGAATAAAGAATCAAGTGCATTTAATTACTTAACAAATATTTACTGAGAAGCTGAAATGGCCAATATGCCCTAGAAACGGTGCCAACATTTTCCCTCAAAAGAAAAGTATAGATCCCTGTAATCCTAGCACTTTGAGAGGCTGAGGCAGTTGGATCACTTGAGGTCAGGAGTCCAAGACCAGCCTGGCCAACATGGTGAAGAAACCACAACTCTACTAATAATGCAAAAATTAGCTGGGGATGGTGGTGCATGCCTGTGGTCCCAGCTACTTGGGAGGCTGAGGGAGGAGAATCGCTTGAACCTGGGAGGTGGAGGTTGCAGTGAGCCGAGATTGCACCACTGCACTTCAGCCTGTGAGACAGAGCAAGACTCTGTCTCAAAAAAAGAGTACAGATCCTTTAACTGTACACATTTGACAAAAGTAAAACATTCTATTACCAAATTCAAATGTATGAACCAATGACAAGAAAAGAAAATATACATTATCTAAACATAGTTTATAGCCATATTTCTTAAACCTAAAGCCCAAGAATTGCCTCAGGAGGAAAAAAAAATCTATATCTGCTTTAACTATATATATATATTTTTTTTTTTTTTTGAGACAGAGTTTCGCTATGCCCCACCTATGGCAGGGATTTTAAATAAAATTAGGGTGCCAATTTCATGAATAGCTGATGCTACATTCTATTTACTAAAAATATTATCCTTTGATCTTAAAAAGCATTATATTACAAAGACAAGTTAATGACCTTCTACCCAGTTATATTCATGTTCCCATTCTTCTCAATGTGTACTTTATTATATGGATATTCCTTTAAACTTCCTCCAAATAATATTGGAAAATATTTGAAATTTTCAAATCATATTTTCAAATCAAATTTCAAATCATATTTGAAAAACAGATTTAAAATCATTCTAAGGTTCTCAAGGACTAAATGACATTCTATTTATTTTATGCCTGCATCCAAAAAGGATGTGAGTTTATTGAGGCTGAAATAGCCAACATTCTTACCACACAACCATTAAATGTATAATGATTTTATAAACATTATTTGATTCAGATATAACATAGATATGAAAGAGGATCCAGTTTTATTCTGGCATATTTAATATTCTCCCCTATGACCTTATTTTACCAAATTAGAATTTATAAAATATGAAATCAACCTAGCAACTGCTGACCTATCTATAGGAACTCAAAACATATACACACATAAGAATGAATCCTCAGTACCATAGCTAGAAAAACTGATAATTACACAGGTGTTAGATCTGCCTTCCATCTACTTGGTCTGCCACAACAATATATAAACGTGTACGTCAAAACCACCAATTGACAGAATCATCACTTTAAGTAATACTCCATGTTTTCTACTTGCACAAAATTATCTTGGAATTTCTCTAATGGTAAAATCCTAATACAAATGATCAAGTGTAAAAATAAGCTGAGAAGCCAGATACAGGAACTTTGCATTATGTTCTCTTAATGTTTTTCTGCACATCTACCCTTTCTTCTTTTAACAAGGTCTCACCTAGTCTGCAGTGCAGTGGCACAATCATAGCTCACTGCAGCCTCCAACTCCTGACCTGAGTGATCCTCTCATCTCAGGCTCCCAAAATGCTGGGATTACAGGCATGAGCCACTGCACCCAGACTCACATCTACTATTGAACACTTTAAAAACTCTATTTTAGATTTCAATCAAAGTAAAATAGTATCTTCTTGCTGAAGCCTTTCCTGAAACATATAAACTCACCCTCTAGGCAGGGGTTAGCATTCAGTGCTCTCACAGTAGTTCCTAAATTCTTCTCATTTTGCAATTACAACATTTCATTATATTGTAATTGTCAGTGTATATATCTGTCTTTCACACTAGATCTAAAGCAAAGTGCCAAGGATATAGAGTTGGTGTTCAATAAATGTTGGCTTGTTGGTTGGTTGAAATATCTTCATTTTCTACAATTTAAAAATCTGTATTATATTAACTATGTGGTCTCCTACTCTTATAACAAATCACAAACATCAGTTCTTTAACTCAGAATCCACAGATTACCATCACAATCTGTAATATCTATATTAAAAATGAGAGCAACTACCTACTGAGCACTTACTATGCAACAGTTTAACACTTTATTTACAATATTTTATCTAATCATAGCAATATCTTTCCAAAATTTGCTTTTAAGAAAACTAAAGTTGGCCAGGCACGGTGGCTCATGCCTGTATTCCCAGCACTTTGGGAGGCCGAGGCGGGCGGATCACTTGAGGTCAGGAACTCGAGACCAGCCTGGCCAACATGGTGAAACCCCTTCTCTACTAAAAATACAAAAATCAGCCAGGCGTGGTGGTGCACACCTATAATCCTAGCCACTGGAGAGGCTGAGGCACAAGAATTGCTTGAACCCAGGAGGCAGAGGTTGCAGTGAGCCGAGATTGCGCCACTGTACTTCAGCCTGGGCAACAGAGCGAGGCTCCGTCTCCAAAAGTAAAAAAAAAAAAAAGAAAACTGAAGTTTACCAAGACTAGGTAACTGGCCCATAGTCAATAGCTAAGGTATGGTACAAGGAACAAGTAAACACACCACCTTTCAGATAAAAGGTGCAAATTTATACCTCCTATAGCTTCCTAAAAGTTTTCTTGTGCACAGTCTACCACATTCCTAATTTGACTTGACCTTAATAAATCTGCTACAAAACCTTACTAGACAAATTAAGACTTGATGTTCACTCTGTAAGAGAAAATTATAAATTGAAATTCCGGAGTTCCGCTGGGCGCGGTGGGTCACGCCTGTAATCCCAGCACTTTGGCAGGCCGAGGCGGGCAGATCACGAGGTCAGGAGATCCAGACCATCCTGGCTAACACGGTGAAACCCCGTCTCCACTAAAAATACAAAAAATTAGCCGGGAGTGGTGGCAGGTGCCTATAGTCCCAGCTACTCGGGAGGCTGAGGCAGGAGAATGGCGTGAACCCGGGAGGTAGAGGTTGCAGTGAGCAGAGATCGCGCCACTGCACTCCTTCCTGGGCGGCAGAGGGAGACTCCGTCTCAAAAAAAAAAAAAAAAAGAAATTCTGGAGTTCCAAACATCTCATTGCATCTACTGACATCTATTCCATACCTTTACTCAGAAAAGATTTTGAAACTCCATCAACTGATTGTTCTTTTAATGAAGAAAAAACACACTGAAAACTCCTGCTAAATGTATCAAACTCATCCATTAAGGCACTTTTGTGAGGCTTCCAATCTTGTCTGCAATAGTTTTTCTAAGAGACTAGGTCTCACTGTATTGCCCACGCTGGTCTTGAATTCCTGTTCTCAAATGATCCTCATACCTCAGCCTCCCAAGTAATCTCAAATAGACTATAGGTTCGAACCACTACACCCTACTCGATAATTTAACATTGCCATGATTCTCCTAATTTACAAACCACTTCTGTAACCCATACCCATAGACTCAGAAAAAGAGATGATTAAATTCACAGATAATTTTTTTTTTTGATACAGTCTCGCTCTATTGCCCAGGCTGGAGTGCAGTGGCGTGATTTCGGCTCACTGCAATCTCCACCTTCCAAGTTCAAGTAATTCTCCTGCCTCAGCTTCCCGAGTGGCTGGGATTACAGGCACCCGCCACCACACCCAGCTAATGTTTTGTATTTTTAGTAGAGACAGGGTTTTGTCATGTTGGCCAAGCTGGTCTCGAACTCCTGGCCTCAAGTAATCCACCCACCTTGGCCTCCCAAAGTGCTGAGATTACAGGCATGAGCCACGGCACCCGGCCCAAATTTTTTTTTTTTTTTGAGACAGAGTCTTTGTTGCCCAGACTAAAGTGCAATGGCACAAACATGGCTCGCTGCAGCTTCGACCTCCTGAGCTCAAATGATCCTCCCACCTCAGCCTCCCAAGTAGCTGAGACCACAGATATGTGCCACCATGCCCAGCTAATTTTTAAATTTTGTAGAGATGGGGTCTTGCCATATTGCCCAGGCTGGTCTCGAACTCCTGGGTTCAAGCAATCCTCCTCCTGACTTGGCCTCCCGAAGTGCTGAAATTACAGACATGAGCCACTGAGCTCAGCCAACAGATAAATTTTAAAACAGCTATTATACACTTGTGGATTTAAAGGAAAGCATGAGAGAGACATGAAAAATATAGAAGAACAGTACACCATACATATACAGATGGTGGGAAGGCAATCTGGCAATATTTAACAAAATTGCAAATGAACATATCCTCTGACCTAGAAATGCAGGCAACTCAAGACACTATAAAAGAATATTCACTGCAGCACTATGTAAAGCAACCTAATACTGTAAATAACCTACATATCCATCAAAAGGTACTAAACAGACCTTGACACATGGACCAATTTAAAAAGAATGAAAACAACTTATTTGCCTTGCTATACACCTGATTCTGAATACTGCCACCTGAAAAAAAGCAAGATTTCAAAAAATGTATACTTTACAATAGATATTACCATGTGTGTTTAATTAAAAAGAGGAATTATATGCATATATTTGCATATGCACTGAATATCTATAGATATATAAAGAAATTGAGGGTTTCTTTGCCTTGGTGAAGAGTAACAATACTGGCAGCAATGAAAAGAATTACTTTTCACTGTACATCCTTTTTTACTACATACATGTATCACCTGTTCCAAGAAAGTTTTTTAATCATCTGTGCAACCTATTAAAACATATGTATCTAAAAATAAAATAATCTGGGATTTGCTTTGAAATAATATAGAAGAGGAAAAAGTGGATGGGGATATGGAGAAAATGAAATGAGTCATAAACTGTTATTTACAGAAGCTTGATGATGGGTATATTGGAGTTCATTATGCTATCCTGTCTACTTTTGAATACGCTTATATTTTTCCTTAATGAAAAGTTAAATAAGGGCCAAGCATAGTGGCTCACACTTGTAAAAACACAAAAATTAGCCAGGTGTGGTGGCGCACGCCTGTAATCCCAGCTACTCGGGAGGCTGAGACAGGAGAATCGCTTGAACCCAGGAGGTGGAGGTTGCAGTGACCCGAGATCGTGCCACTGCACTCCAGCCTGGGCGACAGAGCAAGACTCTGCCTTTAAAAAAAAAAAAAAAGTCAAATAAGTAAATATGCACATAAAACTCTAATCAGAAAGATTTTGATTTGGTAGGTCTGTGATAAGGTCCAGGCATCTGAAAGTGTACAAGCTCCCAGGGCCATGTAGAGTCACACTAAAATCTGAGAACCAATGATCTCGTCTATACAAAAACCACAGGCAAATTCAAGTCCTACCAAATCAGGGCCCCCAAGTCTGAAAAAACAGGATGAAGTGCCAGGGAATCAGATCAATGCACACCACTCTAGGCTAATTCATGCCATGTTAAATTGTGTGAACAGCTGATAACTGACATAGAGAAATTTTTTAAATTGCTGCAATTTCTGGATCCTGCCATTCCTAGCTTTTCTTTCCCAACATGCCAAGCTGGAAGGCAATCAATCAACCCAAGGCTCCAACCAGGGGTTGGACAAAGTGTCATTATCCCTCACCAGCCAATTCCCAACCACTATGCTCTGTGAACCTATCTCAAAAGGGACTTTAGAAAATAAACACAGATAGGAATATCATGCAATTTATAGTTCATCAGAAGGCATAAGTGGTGGTGCTGGAGACAGGTATAAAAGACCATAAGAAAAGACCTATAAATTACTTATTAACTTGACCACTGTGACTCCCTGATATATCCAGGTATTAACTCTTTTCCTTCTCCTACCCTCCATCAGACATACTCACGACTTGCTAGTATCTGGTGTTTATGGATTTTACAAAGTACTATATTCCCAGGAGCTGAAGCCCATGGTCCAAAATACTGTTTTAGTATAATACTATTTCCTATTTTTCATTGCAATGTATACTGTGTTGTCCTCTGCAGCTGTATTATTCATGACCCTGCCAATTGTTCTTATCAACTAAGAAACGATGTTTTGAAATACTACCCCTTTGTGAGCTGGAGCTGTCCATAAAATATTACTCAGAGGATAGTGAAGACTCCTATTAGAGCAACCATTAAGCTTTCATTCCTTAGAATTAATAATTTCAGGTTCTTTAACCTACTATGGTCTGAATGTTTGTGTCCCCACCCCCGCCCCTCGGCTCCCCCAGAATTTGTATGTTGAAACTTAACCGCCAAAAGCGATGGTATTAAGAGGTGGGAACTTTGGAAGGTGTAGATCATGAGGGCTCTATCCTCTGAATGGGATTAGTGCTCTTTTACATAAAAGAGGCCTCAGGTAGCTTGTTCACCCCTTCTACCACGTAAGGATACAGCAAAAGGGCGCCATCTTTGAAGGAGGAGAAAGTGAGCCCTCACCAGACACCAAATCTGCTGGCACCTTGATCTTGAACTTAGCCTCCAGAGCTGTGAACAATAAGGTTATGCTCTTTAGAAATTACCCAGTCTAAGGGATTTTATTATTGCAGCCCAAATGGACTACCATATACATCTTATTTTTCCAATCCTCTAACAAACTTTAAGTCACATCTGACCTACTCTATCCAAACTGTTCACATCTTTTTATAATTACCAAACCAGCAATGTAATCAATATTGACACCCATAGTCATGAGTCTGATCATTGCTAACCATAGTGGGCTGTTTCCATCTTTTTTTTACTACACATAATATTAGCCCATCTGAAAAGGGAGGGAGAAAACAGAAACAGAAATACTTTACCAAGTTATATTCAATTTATTTGCCAATATGAAATTTCTGAATTATTTTTGACCAAACTTACATACACTACATATGTAATAGGGTTCTTCTTCTTCTTTTTTTTTTTTTTTTTTTTTTTTGAGACAAAGAGTCTCGCTCTGTTGCCTGCGCTGGAGTGCTGGAGTGCTGGAGTGCTGGAGTGCAGTAGCGTGATTACAGCTCATTGCAACCTCCGCCTTCCCAGGTTCAAGTGATTCTCGCGCCTCAGCCTCCCAAGTAGCTGGGATTATAGGCATACACCACCATGTCTGGCTAATTTCTGTATTTTTAGTAGAGATGGGGTTTCGCCATGTTGGCCAGGTTGGTCTCAAATTCCTAGCCTCAAGCCATCCACCCACCGCAGCCTCTCAAGCATTGGGATTACAAGCATGAGCCACCACGCCTGACTGGGTTCTTCTTTTAAACGTACTTTGATATCACAAATAAATTAAATAAAAGGTAATAATGCCTTGCACTCTCCTTACTCAACTTACTTCTATTTGTTCAAATCTCCATTTTAAAAATCTTTTCCTTTTTAAAAATTGCGGTAAAAATAAATAAAATTTACTATCTTAAATAATTTTTTTTTCCTTTTTTGAGACAGAGTCTCGCTCTGTCGCCCAGGCTGGAGTGCAGTGGCACGATCTCTGCTCACTGCAAGCTCCACCTCCCGGGTTCACGCCATTCTCCTGCCTCAGCCTTCCAAGTAGCTGGGACTACAGGCGTCCACCACCACGCCCGGCTAATTTTTCGTATTTTTAGTAGAGACGGGGTTTCACCATGTTAGCCAGGATGGTCTCGATCTCCTGACCTCGTGTATCTTAAGTCATTTTAAATGTACTGTTCAGTGACATTAAGTACAGTGAGCATGCTAAAAAAACAAAGAAACCAGCAACACCAAGAAACACAAGTAGGTGCTTCTTGACCAACTACCAAGTCCCTCTCCTATTCCTACTTTGATCTTTACATGGATCCAGTTATTTCTCACAGTTTTCTCTTTCCTCCCTTATCTCAATCAAACCCTGAGATATGAGTTTATGCTCCTATAAACACAGCCCTTCACATTCTGTCCTCAAAATATTGTCCTTCTTTTCCTTTGACCTATCATCTCTTCCTGATTATTTCCCACCACAGCCTGCCAATATTCTTGGCTAAATTCTAGTTCCTCTTTCTAGTAAAATTATAGATTGAAAATTAACACTTTTCTTACATAGCACAAAAGGTATTCATAAAGATTTATAAATTTTATTCCTTTTAGTTTAAAATTAGTTATATTTTTAACAAATTAATCATCAACCTCTGACAGAAAGGAGAGGTTTTCTTTAAAGAAGATGTAAAAAACACACACTCTTAGAGGGAAAACACGACAAATTTGATTTTACTAAAATTTAAAGCTTTCATTCATCAAATGATACCTGAAATAAAAATAAGCCACTGACATAGAGAAGTTATTTGCAATACACGTAACTGAGAAGAGATCTAAAGAAGTCATATTATGTTTGGTAAAACTGAGTAGACAAATGGACAGAAGATATAAACAGACAATTCACAGACAGGAAATACAAGCCAAGTCTTATTTTATGCCATTTTATAGCCATCAAACCGGCAAAAAGAAGTAGGACAACATCCACTGTTGAAGAATAGGACAACAGGAACTGTTATACAAGGGTAAGAAGTACAATCACTTTTGAGGGCAAAGCTGAAAATGGACATACTCTATAATCCAGCAATTCTTCTCCCAGGTGTATACTCCATCTAGAGAAATTCTCACAAATATGCACAAAGAAACAGGTAAATTAATGTTCACTGCAGCACTATATGTAGTATCAAAATTTCAGAATAATCTAATTGTCAGAAAAGGACTGGATATTGTGGCTTAGTCATAAAATACAAAGCATGCAGTACAAGTGTGGCTCATATCACAATTATTATATATTTATGTACCACAAAAAAAGAAAATATACCAATTGTTAGGTCAAGACATCATCGATTTTAAGATGCATCCCAATTTCAAAGATGTTAAAATGTTAGGAGGAAATGTGCTAGAACTGATGAAGTGCAGCAAAATGAATTAACTGAAATTACATATATCAACGTACATAAATCTCAAAATATAGAACAAAAAAAGTTGCAGAAGAGCATGTATCATTTATTATAAAGTTAACAGAAGACAAAACTATACCATGTTTTATATGTGGTAAAGGTATAAAAACATGCATGGAAATGACAGACATGTCAAGGAAGAAAAGAGAAGGAAGGGACCTCAAATTTATTTTGCACACTGGATGACAGTTGCATAGGAAGTGATTCTATTACTCCCTATACTTTCATAGCCTGGGTTTACATTAATTTTTAAATAAAGAAGGTAAAAAATCTATCAGAGAATAGGAATAACCTATTTTAGTAATTGTTTATTTTTAAATTACAAAAATACAGCCCTGGCATGGTGATTCACACCTGTAATCCCAGCACTTTGGGAGACCGAGGCGGGTGAATCATTTGAGGTCAGGAGTTTGAGATCAGCCTGGCCAACATGATGAAACCCCGTCTCTACTAAAAATACAAAAATTAGCTGGGTGTAGTGGTGCACACCTGTAATCCAGCTACTCAAGAAGTTGAGGCATGGGAATCACTTGAACCTGGAAGGCAGGGGTTGCTGTGAGCCGAGATCATGCCACTGCACTCCAGCCTGGGCAACAGAGTGAGACTCTATTTCAAAAAAAATAAGAATAATAAAATAAAATAAAATTACAAAAATACGATCATTTTAGATATATTTTATTAACATAACCAATCAGCCATACCTTATTTCATTCAGTTGGTAACCATACCAATTTGGTAACCACACCAAAGTGAAGCAGTCACCTGTTCAGTCCGTACAAGCCTAAAATATTTGCCACGTACCCCAAGAAACTAGCTAGAATCTATCTCAGATATGAACGTGATTGTATATCAACTATATATAATGAATATCCAAAAGTTATTTCATAACATTATTTACCATATTAACACTTAAAATATTATTTATTCATAGGCCCTGTCTAAAAAATATGAAAACAAATCCAAATTGAGGAAGAGTCTATAAAATAATGGCAGTATTCTTCAAAAGGTCAATGTCAAATCAACATAAAGACTGAGGAAGTTTTCAGATCACAGATTAAACTAAAGAGATACAACAACTGAACAGTCTTTACTTTATGCAATTAGTTAGAGTTAAAGGGACATGCCTGCAACTTACTCTCAAAAAATTCAGATAAAAACATAATATAGATATAGAGAAAAAAAGGTAAAAGCAAATGCAGTAAAATGTTAACATTTGAATAATCTAGGTGAAAAATACACAGGAATTCTTTGTATTATTCTTGCAGCTTTTCTGTAGGTCTGAATATTTGTCAAAGGATAAGTTAAACAGAAAACAAGAACGAGTGACAGGTATAAAACAATGTCTTTCTTGAACAAGACTCTTCTTCAAGGGTCACTAACTTGTGGATGAACAGCCAAATATGGTAGGCGTGGCCCAGAGCACCCAAAGTCTAGAATTGCCAGGCATATGAAGAGTCCCTAGGATCATCTGCCAGCACTAATTTTAAAAGTAATCATAAGCAGTGAGGGCAAATTTCTTCATTTAAAAGTATTACTTAATTCATAACAGTTTTTAAAGCTGTTGGTCATTATATAACTTCTTCAATCAATAAAGACTAAAAGTAGAACTTCACTATGTGATCCAATAAATTCTGACAATTAAAAGGGCTTTTCATTCTTCAAAGGACAGAACCATAGTGCCAGTCTATGCAAGGCTCTATAAATAGAAATTACAAAATAGAACTATATAACAAACAATATGTAGCCAGTAAAAAGGAGTTTCTAGTCAGTTTATTTCATTTCTCAATTACCTTGTTTAAAGTGCATATTTATAAAAGACAAAACAACATGCCATTTAAAAAAAAAGGCAGGAGACACTAGACAATAAGTTGGTAGTATGAACAGTAAATGAGTTTAATTCTTCATTGGTTAACTAGGTGTCAATATTTTAAATACCTCTATTATTTTAGAAGATTATTTTTACCAGCATTCAATCCAGGAAATAATACTAAACCATTTCATTGGCTGGGCACAGTGGCTTACACCTGTAATCCCAGCACTTTGGGAGGCTGAGGCGGGCGGATCACGAGGTCAGGAGTTCAAGACCCACCTGACCAGTATGTTGAAACCCCACCTCTACTAAAAATACAAAAATTAGCTAGGCATGGTGGCACGCACCTGCAATCCCAGCTACTCAGGAGGCTGAGGCAGGAGAATCACTTGAGCTCGAGAGGCGGAGGCTGCAGTGACTCAAGATCACGCCACTGCATTCCAGCCTGGGTGACAGAGCAAGACTCCATCTCAAAAAAAAAAAAAAAATTGTGTCTACCATTTCATATAAGAAACAACCACCATACATTGTAAAACTTAATAAACTAAACCTGCTGTCTGAGGTGCCTACAGAACATTTATTTTGAAAATACTAAAGTCTTGGGTATTTTCCAGCAGTATTGTGAACAAAGCATCTAGAGAATGTGTTGACTATAACACAAATCAGCATGTTAAATAACAAGCTTCATCTGACTTAGCAAAATGTTCCAACATTTGGAACAGAAAATGACCTGTTGGACATTTCAAAGCTGCTAGAAATCACCCTGCCAGTACAAATCTTTAACAAGCCTAGAAAAGAGTTAATTAATTCAAAAAAATTACACAAGGATTACTCTTACTAAGCAGATAATTCTCTAGATTTTTAAAAGCTATATAAAATAAAAAATCAGAAATGGAAACCCTGACAGAAAGGTTGACTAAAGATAAAAAGTTTACCTGAAGTTCCCTCTTTCTTGATGTAAACTTAAGATTAATAACTCAAATTCAGCTTATATAACTTAAGTACTAAAGAAAAATTTTTACTTAAATTCTTCATACAACGCCCAATATCTACCAATGAGCTATTAGAAAGAGTAAACAGTTTTTTAAGTTTGGGTTATGAACAACTCCCTTAATAGAAAGCCAAATGTATTACTTTCTACTTTATAGGAAAATCTGTCTCAAAAGAACCACCACAAAACTTTTATTTCTTATGAAAATCTATGTAACTTTCAGACAAAGATAAATACAAAATATTAAAGATTAAGAAGGCAAAGGTCAAATGATTCCTACAAGAAGATCACCTGACATCATCTACCTTTAAAACAACTCAACAGGTAAACTGGAATCCTAGATTAATAATTTGACCGAATGCCCACTGCTGACAGCAATAAAAAGGAAAAAATCTGCCAACAAATAAGATTTTTGTATGAGATAATGATTCAAAGCTCTAAATGAACATGTAGAGAACCAAAGGTCAGGTTCTATAAAACTTTTCAAAAGTATGGTTTACCTTAAACAACCTTAAGATTCTCATCACTATATTCACACCTGAAAGAGAATTATCACTCTACAGTAATGTAAATCACACAAGAATGAAAATTCTAAAAACCAACAGAATGAGAACAGTGGCTACCATCTCCTTTGCCAGACACATAACAGTTTTTCAGTTGTAAGAGCTGAAAAGATAAATATTTAACTGCATAAGCTTGAGTATAGTACTTTCAGTTATTTACAGCTGCATAAGCTTGAGTATAGTACTTTCAGTTTTTAAAAATCTTTATGAAAGACATTGTGGGGCCTGGAAAAAATAAGTTGAATAGAAAAGTCAACTGTTTCTATTTTCCAAATTCTATTAAGATCCTATAGGGTCCTAATATGTCTTATACTGCTAAATTCAAAGTATTTTTTTAATTTCTACAATTATGTTTTCTTTCTACTCAGGCTGTAGTTGCCAGACATTCCACTTTATATAAATGCCCTTTTTAAGGAATTTTGCAAAGTATTGTCCAAAATCTTTTTTTTTTTTTTTGTGGAGACAGAGTCTCACTCTGTCGCCCAGGCTGGAGTGCAGTGGCGTGATCTCGGCTCACTGCAAGCTCCGCCTCCCAGGTTCACGCCATTCTCCTGCCTCAGCCTCCCGAGTAGCTGGGACTACAGGTGCCTGCCACCACACGTCTGGCTAATTTCTTTTTGTATTGTTAGTACAGACGGGGTTTCACCGTGTTAGCCAGGATGGTCTCGATCTCCTGACCTCGTGATCCGCCCGCCTCGGCCTCCCAAAGTGCTGGGATTACAGGCGTAAGCCACCGCACCCAGCCCAAAGCCTTTCTAATGTGGAAATACTCTTTTTAATTTTCAAAGTTTAACTGTCACTTATATCTTGTCAACTGAGGATGGCCCTTTACAATGGCTTCAGGAAACTCTCTGGTATCAAGTCGGAGACAATAGGGAGGCGTAGGCAGGAGGATCATTTGAGCCCAAGAGTTTAAGATCATCCTGGGCAAGATGGCAAGACCCCATCTCTATTTAAAAAAAAAAATTAGCCAGGCACGGTGACACACACCTATAGTCCCAGCTACTTGGGAGGATGCCTTGAGCCCAGGAGTTTGAGGTTGCTTGGCTATGATAGTGCCTGCCACTGCACTCTAGCCTGGGTGACAAAGCAAGACCTCATCTCGACAGGGGACAGGAGGGAACGGGAGGGGAGGGGAGGAAGAAAGAGGGAGGGAGGGAAGGAAGGAGGAAGGAGGGAGGGAGGAAGGGAGGGAGGGAGGGAGGGAGGAGGAAGGGTGGGAGGGAGGAGGGAGGGAGGGAGAGAAGGAGGAAAGGCCGAGATTGCACCACTGCACTTCAGCCTCGGCAACAGAATGAGACTTCATCAAAAACAAAGAAAAAAGAATAAAGGAAAAAGGAAAAGGGAAGGGAAGGGAAGGGAAAGGAAAAAAGGAAAAAGGAAGGAAAAAAGGAAAAAGGAAAGGAGAAAGATCTCTCTCATTCTTATGACAACTTTGAGGAAGGTGATACAGCAGAAACTTGCAACAGGTCTCCTTAGGAAAGCCAGAAAAACTAAAGAACAACAATGTAATTTACAAAAATCTGAAGAGTTAAGAAAACAAGCAGCTTCTCAAGACAGTACCCACAAAGAAACGACACTGAATTATTATTTTTTTTTTTTTGGAGACGGAGTCTTACTCTGTCGCCCAGGCTAGAGTGTAGTGGCGCGATCTCGGCTCACTGCAACCTCCACCACCCA